>NC_091950.1:412339144-412541644 GCF_031021105.1 Erythrolamprus reginae
TTCTATGTTTCTATGTTTCTAACTGTATTGTGCCTTTCAGTGCTAATTTTGCCTGTCATCATTTTGCTACAGAACCTGCTAAACGGGATTCTTCCCTCTTTAAAAATTTTGATTAAAAAATGCTTATCACCTTTCAAATGTCATCTATTCTGCACCCCCGTTGAAAAAGTCCTAGGATGGTGATGGCTAACCCTTTTCAACAGTGTGTGTGTGTATATTCTGGCACCCATAATGCAATGCATATGACATCCTCAGCATGCCCCCCCACCCTCCCTCGTGCTCCAACACCCCTGCGCATTCACGCCCTCGACCTGTTTTGGGCCTAGCAGGCCTTCCTGAAGCCTTCTTGGAGCAAAACAGGCCGCAGGAGAGTGCTGCTTCCCCGCAACCCGTTTGGGGCCTAGTAGGCCTCCCTGAAGCCTCCTGGGAGCAAAAACAGGCTGTGTGGGGGAGAGTGCTGCTTCCCCCCAACCCGTTTGGGGCTTAGTAGGCCTCCCTGAAGCCTCCTGGGAGCAAAAACAGGCCGTGCGGGGAGAGTGCTGTTTCCCCCCAACCCGTTTGGAGCCTAGTAGGCCTCCCTGAAGCCTCCTGGGAGCAAACACAGGCCCTGCGGGGAGAGTGCTGCTCTCCCACATGTTTGGGGCCTAGCAGACTTCCCTGAAGCCTCCTGGGACCAAACATGGGCCCATAAGGGGCCCCTGCACCATCACCACCACCATGCTCCCCATGCTCCTACACATGTATGTGTGACTCCACCCCGTGTATGTGCGCAACTCGATTTCATTGAGGGCCGCATCAGTGTTCTGTTTGACATCGGGGCCCTGGCGTGAGCTTGGCCAGCTCAACGTCATTCATGTTGGGGATGCCCGTGGCGGCCCAAGCGCTCTCCCAAGCTCCATTTTTCGGCTGCGACAGCCCCCTGCAACCCTCTGCCAGCTAAAATGGAGTTCTGCTGGGCCCCAAATTACATTTTCGCTGGCAGAGGCACCACGGGCAGCTCCTATGGACCAGATTCTAAGCACCCACAGGCCACATCTGGCCTTGATTTTGACACCTCGATCTACACCTCTGTATTTGTCTGCCTGCCTGCCTGCCTGCCTGCCTGCCTGCCTGCCTGCCTGCCTGCCTGCCTGCCTGCCTGCCTGCCTGCCTGCCTGCCTGCCTGCCTGCCTGCCTGCCTGCCTGCCTGCCTATCTATCTATCTATCTATCTATCTATCTATCTATCTATCTATCTAACAATGAAACAATCTAAAAACAGCTATCAAACAATTTTAAACAATTAAGAACAACCATGCATACCCAAAGCCTGCTGCAAGAGCCAGGTCTTTACGGCTTTTTGGAAGGCCAGTAGAGTGCGGTCAGTCCAGATCTTGGGAGGAAACTCGGTCCAAAGAGCCGGAGCCGCCACAGAGAAGGCCCTCCCTCACAGGCCCGCCGGCCAACATTATTTAGCTGATGTGACCCAGAGAAGACTGACCCTCTGGGCCCTTATCAGTCACTTGGAGATATGCGGTAGGAGGCGGTCTTGCAAATATTGCGGGCATTGGGGTTCCTTGGGCAATCTAGAAGGCGATTGAGTTTCATCCTGTCTTTTTTCTTTCCATAGTTGATGGGTGGAGGATGGCTCCTCTCCCGGGGGCAGAGTTGGTGAAGACCCCTCTACAGTTGTACCGCTACCTGCTCCATTGCTGCAGGGTCCTTCCGGAAAAGAAACTCCAGGATCATTACAAGCACACAATCCAACAGGTATTGAGAGTGGCGTCACTGTGCTTTGCCTTGGTGGCCTTTTCTGAAGTTGATCTGCTCTGGTGTTTCTCAACCTCCACTTGCCCATGTCACACCAACACTCCACAGTCTGCATTGGTTGCCGATCAGTTTCCGGTCACAATTCAAAGTGTTGGTTATGACCTATAAAGCCCTTTATGGCACCGGACCAGATTACCTCAGGGATAAAAGTCCAATAAATAAATAAACAATAATAAATAAATCCTAGATCATTGAATATTTTTTTTCTTTATGAAGCTGAATGTGCTGACAACCTGTGAAATTGATTGTCATTCAGTGTTGCTTCCTAAGTTTTGATTTCACAGAAGTTTGATTTACTTGGAGTTATATTGTGTTGTTTAATGTCACCAATAGGTTTGCCCTCCTTGTCTGAATTGTGTGAATATCTATTCTTAACTGCTCCCGTCTTGAACTGTATGAGCCACTTTACTGACACGTGAGGATAATTGATTTATATAATCATCTATTTACAGAGTTTCAGAGTTCATGCCGATGAAGATAGTCCTGAGAGGATTCAGCAGATTATTAAAAGGGCGATCCAAGATGCTGACTGGGTGATGGACAAAGTAAGTAGTTTGCATCCCATCATCTTTTTAATTTAGGAACTAAATTAGGAATAAAGCCCTTCATGGCATCGGACCAGAGTATCTCCAGGACCGCCTTCTGCCGCACGAATCCCAGCAACCGATAAGGTCCCACAGAGTTGGCCTTCTCTGGGTCCCGTCGACAAAACAATGTCGTCTGGCGGGACCCAGGGGAAGAGCCTTCTCTGTGGCGGCCCCGACCCTCTGGAATCAACTCCTCCCGGAGATTAGGATTGCCCCCACCCTCCTTGCCTTTTGTAAACTCCTTAAAACCCACCTCTGTCGTCAGGCATGGGGAAATTGATTCCCCTGGGCCGTTTCCGTTTTATGTATGGTTTGTATGAGACGTATGATTGTTTTTTTACATTAAGGGGTTTTAAACTGTTTTTAATTATTGGATTTGTACTGTTTTTATTGTTGTGAGCCGCCCCGAGTCCTCGGAGAGGGGCGGCATACAAATCTAAATAATAATAATAATAATAATAATAATAATAATAATAATAATAATAATAACTGTGAGAATTTTTTATGACGTGTTTGTTTTCCTACCTCACTTGGCTTTTATTGTTTATGAGTGTGGAAGACAATAAAACTTGGAATGAATTGGACTGATATTTGAATTTGATATTAGAATTTGAAACTTATTGATACATATACTCATAAACTCAATCTGTATAGTCTGGAGGACAGAAAGAAAAGGGGGGACATGATCGAAACATGTAAATATGTTAAAGGGTTAAATAAGGTCCAGGAGGGAAGTGTTTTTAATAGGAAAGTGAACACAAGAACAAGGGGACACAATCTGAAGTTAGTTGGGGGAAAGATCAAAAAGCAACGTGAGAAAATATTATTTCACTGAAAGAGTAGTAGATCCTTGGAACAAACTTGCAGCAGACATGGTTGGTAAATCCACAGTAACTGAATTTAAACATCCCTGGGATAAACATATATCCATCCTACAATAAAATACAGAAAATAGTATAAGGGCAGACTAGATGGACCATGAGGTCTTTTTCTGCCGTCAGTCTTCTATGTTTCTATGTTTCTATAAATTCTTACTACACTCAAGATACATGCTGATATACACATACTACCCCTTTGCACCATAAAGTCGTACAGCTCTAAGGTGTCTGCTGTGTTACAGACACTCTTCCCTCCCTTCTTTCTTTATTTTCTATCCTTTTCCCTATTCCTCTCTTTATCCCTTTGGGTCTTTTCTTTCATTTTCTTATTCCATATTATTTACACTCTTTATTCTATTTTGATGACTAAATATACATATTTGTTATTACGATCTACTAACTTTACAATATACTATGTATTTTGTTACTTTTCTGTTATGTTTGTTTCCCCCCCCCTTCCCCCCCCTAAATATTAATATTTAATAAACATTATTTTTTTTAAGAAAAAAAATTAAAATAGATTATATGGGCTTTAAATTTTAATTTAAGGTGACATAGTATTAAAACTTTTTAATTGTTAGATTGGTAACATGGCGTTGTGGATGTATGAGGAATTATTTGAGATGTTGAAAAATATGCGTGAAACGATGTAAAACAGTGTTTCCCAACCTTGGCAACTTGAAGATATTTGGACTTCAACTCCCAGAATTCCCCAGCCAGCATTTGCTGGCTGAGGAATTCTGGGAGTTGAAGTCCAAATATCTTTAAGCTGCCAAGGTTGGGAAACACTGATGTAAAACAATGTCTGTAGCTCAGGGAATAAACAGTGGAGTACTCGGTGCTCTTTGAGCATGTTTGTTTGCTTGCAAACATTTCATTAGGAAATGTTTCTCATCAATGAGGAAATGATGATGTTACCTAGTTGGGTAATGAAATGTCTGCAAGAAAACAACCAAGTTCAGAGAGTGCCTTGCACAGTGCCAAAACTCCCCCCTCCCAAAAAAGCCTAAAAAAAGATTGCAGAGCATATGCAGTGCTGTAAACTCGGCTTCTGCCCATGTGTAGAAAAAAAATCAGCACCCCCCCCCCCAAAAAAAAAGAAAAAAAAAGAGGGCAGCATCCATGGACCAGCACCAATAGAACCGGCTCTGTGACATCACTGTGACATCACCAGTGGTTTGTTACCGGTTCTATAAAGCCCTTCATGGCACCGGACCAGATTATCTCAGGGACCGCCTTCTGCTGCACGAATCCCAGCGACCAGTTAGGTCCCACAGAGTGGGTCTTCTCCGGGTCCCGTCAACCAAACAATGTCATTTGGCGGGACCCAGGGGAAGAGCCTTCTGGGTGATGGACAAAGTAAGTAGTTTGCATCCCATCATCTTTTTAATTTAGGAACTAAATTAGGAATAAAGCCCTTCATGGCATCGGACCAGAGTATCTCCAGGACCGCCTTCTGCCGCACGAATCCCAGCAACCGATAAGGTCCCACAGAGTTGGCCTTCTCTGGGTCCCGTCGACAAAACAATGTCGTCTGGCGGGACCCAGGGGAAGAGCCTTCTCTGTGGCGGCCCCAGCCCTTTGGAACCAACTCCCCCCAGAGATTAGAATTGCCCCCACCCTCCTTGCCTTTCGTAATCTGCTTAAAACCCACCTCTGCCATCAGGCATGGGGGAATTGAGACCCTCTTCCTCCTAGGCCTTTACAATTCTATGCATGGTATGGATGTATGTATGTTTGGGGTTTTTTATATTAATGGGCTTTTAATTATTTCCCCCTAGGCCTTTACAATTTTATGCATGGTATGTCTGTATGTATGTTTGGCTTTATAATAGGGTTTTAAACTGTTTTAATATTGGATTGTTATATGCTGTTTTTATTACTGTTGTTAGCCGCCCCGAGTCTGCGGAGAGGGGCGGCATACAAACCAATAAATAAATAAGTATAAAACCAGTGTAAACTCGGAGGAACTCACCTCTGCTGTGAAGGGGTGTATAAATCTAAGTGCTATTGCTAGTGCTTTGTACCTGAATGATTTTTATATAAACTTAATAAAGCATTACACAGATAGAGGATAGATAAGGTAGCAAGTTAACTAGGTAAGATAGATAAGATATAGGATAATCAGAACTGCAGAAAAAACAATTGTTGTCAACCTGCCTTCTGTTGAGGACCTGTATACTACTGCACGAGTCAAAAAGAGGGCAGGGAAAATATTTACTGACCCCTCGCATTCTGGACACAAACTGTTTCAGCTCCTACCCTCAAATCACACCAAGACAACTAGACACAAGAACAGTTTTGTCCTGAACACCATCACTCTACTAAACAAATAATTCCCTTAACACTGTCAAACTTTTTACTAAATCTGCACTTCTATTTCTACTAGTTTTTCTCATCATTCCTTTCACCCTTTTCCTCCCACTTAGGACTGTATGACTGTAACTTGTTGCTTGTATCCTAAGATTTTTATTAATATTGATTGTATCTTCATTGCTTATTTGACCCCTATGACAATCATTAAGTGTTGTACCACATGACTCTTAACAAATTTATCTTTTTCTTTTATGTACGCTGAGAGCATATGCACCAAGACAAATTCCTTGTGTGTCCAATCACACTTGGCCAATAAAATTCTATTCTATTCTATTCTATTCCATTCCATTCCATTCATAAGCTAGTTAGATATGTGTTGAAGAGGAAGCTGTTGAGGTTGGACTACTTATTAATATTTCATTGATTATAAATTCCAAAATGTTGGGACAGCCATGGCCTAGTTCCGGGATGGCAAACCTATGGCACGGGTGCCACAGGTGCCATGCGGAGCCATATCTAAGGGCATGCGAGGCTTTGCTCTATGTCACCTCCAGCACACATATGCATGCTGGACAGTTGGTTTTTGGCCTTCTAGAGGGCAGGGGAGGCTGTTTTCACCCTTCCCAGGCTTTAGGAAAGCCTCCGGAACCTTTGAATGGCGAAAAGCGGCCCAATGGGTCAACCAGAAGTTTGTTTGTTTCCTGATTTCCGGTTGGCTCCTTGGGCAATTTTTCGCCATCCGGAGGCTTTCCTGACTCCTAGGGAGGGTAACAAACAGCCCAATGGGCCTACCGGAAGTCCGGAGGCTTCAATTCAATTCAATTCAATTTATTAGATTTGTATGCCGCCGCTCTCCGAAGACTTCAGTGAGGCCTGCGGTCATGCAGGGGAGGAGGGGCAGCCCAGGGGGGTTGTCCATGCATGTGGGGAGAGGGAGGGCATTGCATTATGGGTGTGGGTACACACGTGTGTGATATTGCGCAAGCCCTCACCCTTTTGGCACCCAAGCAAAAAAAAAGGTTCGCCATCACTGGCCTAGTTGATTGAGAATCTCAGTAGGCACTGATTGTAAATATTAACTACTAGTATTATTAATACACAGTACTAATTTTCTATATCCATCTTTGGACTTTTCTTCTCTCTCCCTTCTCCTTCCATCCTTTCCCCTTTTAGTATAAGAAACCAAAGTGAAGGAGAGACAGTTGGTGGAGAATTGAAGATGGTTTCTGAAAGCCGTTAGACTGAAGAAACCGGTTTGTGACAGTATCCGGTTCACTGGAAGAGGAAATCCTCAATAAGAGCTTCGTGGCTATTGAAGGTCAACTTTTAATAAATAAGGGATAAGCACCAGACATATTCAATGTTTCCACAGGATTTAGATCCATGGTCTGTTGTCAATCATGCTTTATGTCGGTAGCATGTTGTCAGCATGCAGGAAAATGGATTAATTTTGGACTGAGCGCTGCTTTTTTCCTGGAAGCTATGGTATATTAAAATCATGTTTTGATTTGCTTCAACTACGGCTGATTTCATTGCCTGGATACTCTGCACCATACATTCGTCCTTCCCATTCACTTCTGTAGAATATGTAGTTTAATTTTTGTTTTTTAAAAAATGGCAGAAATAAATTCTCATTTTTCTTATTTTTGGGATAAATTATGTCTTGATGCTGAGAAGTGAAATGGATCCAAGAGACTGTGAGTTCTAGTCCTGTTTGAGACATGAAAACCGACTAGGTAACTTTGGACCAGTCATCAGGAGTGAGAGTTCTAATCCCACCTATGCATGAAAGCTAATTGGATGACTTTGGGCCAATCATCAGAGACTTTCAATCATCAGGAGATTGAGAGTTCTAATGCCACCTCAGGCATGAAAGTTTATTGGGTAACTTTGGGCCAATCATCAGGGTGCATAATTCTAATCCCGCTTTAGGCATGAAAGCTGATTGGATGGCTTTGGGCCAATCATCAGGAAACAGAGTTCTAATCCTGCATTAGGCATAAAAGCCTAAAGCTGGGTGACTTTGGGCTAATCACTCTGTCTCAGCCCAACTTGCCTCACAGGCTTGTCGTGGGGAAAATAGAGGAAGGAATATTAGGTATATTTGTCACATTGAGTTATTTCTCAATAGTCTCAGCAGGAGAAGGGTGGCCTAGAATTTGAACAAATAAATGTATAAATAAGTAAATAAAATTTATAAAAAAATAATGAAGGTGGGATAAAGAAAGGAAAGGGAAAAGAAAGAGGAAAATGAAAGGAAATGAAAAGAAAAATAGAAATAGAAAGAAATGTTGTGAGCCACCCCGAGTCTGCAGAGAGGGGTGGCATACAAATTAATTAATGTAATTAATTAATGCAATCAATCCATCTAATTAATTAATAAATTAATTGCTTGATTGATTAATAAATGAATTTATAAATTAATTGATTAATTCAATTCAATTCAATTCAATTCAATTCAATTTAATTTAATTTAATTTAATTTAATTTAATTTAATTTAATTTAATTTAATTTAATTTAATTTAATTAATTTCACTCCAAGTGCCTCTAGGAGGAGATAGATCAGTGATGGCCCAAAATGTGCGCATGTGTCCAAACTCCCAAAATGCAATGCCCGTATGGCCCTGCACATACGCCCTACCCCCCATGCATGTGTGCACTCTTATGCATGCCTCCATGCACCCTACCCCTGCATGCACCTCCTCCCGGTGCATTTGTGCATCCCCCACATGTGCCCCAACCCCTATGTATCAGAGGCCCAAAGGCCAACTGGCTGGCGGGAGGCATCGGCGCATGCATGATGGAGCTGAGCTGGCATGACTGCTCATGTGCCCACAGAGGGCGCTGCATGCCTCCTCTGACATGCTTGCCATAGGTTCTCCATCACGGGCATAGATCATCCAAATTGGTTGCCACAAAGAAGAGGGAAAGGAGCTATTGCCCAAACCAATTATTATTATTATTATTATAATAATTATAATTATTATAATTATTATAATTATTATTATTATTATTATTATTATTATTATTATTATTATTATAATTATTATTTAGATTTGTATGCCGCCCCTCTGCGCAGACTTGGGGCGGCTCACAACAACAATAAAACAATGTATGAGAAATCTAATAATTTAAAAGTCACAATGTATGAGAAATTTAATAATTTAAAAGTCACTAAAAACCCCTTATTAAAAAAAACAAATAAACATACACACAAACATACCATGCATAAACTGTACAGGCCCAGGAGAGATGTCTCAATTCCCCCATGCCTGACGGCAGAGGTGGGTTTTAAGGAGTTTACGAAAGACAAGGAGGGTGGGGGCAATTCTAATCTCCAGGGGAGCTGGTTCCAGAGGGTCGGGGCCGCCACAGAGAAGGCTCTCCCCCTGGGTCCCGCCAGACAACATTGTTTAGTCGACGGGACCCAGAGAAGGCCAACTTTGTGGGACCTAACCGGTTGCTGGGATTCGTGCGGCAGAAGGCGGTCCCGGAGATATTCTGGTCCGATGCCATGAAGGGCTTTATAGGTCATAACCAACACTTTGAATTGTGACCGGAAACTGATCGGCAACCAATGCAGACTGCGGAGTGTTGGTAGGCAGGAGAAAGAAACAACAGACAGAAACTAATAAAGGAGAGAAACAACCTAGAACTAAGGAGAACTTTTGTGACTGAACTATTAATCAATGGAATGATTGGTCTCCAGATGTTGTGGGTGATCCAACACTGGACATTTTAAAGCCGAGATTAGATATCCATTTGTCTGAAATGGTATGGAGTTTCCTGGGTGAGCAGGGGATTGGACTAGAAGACCTCCAAGGTCCCTTCCAAATCTGTTATTAATGGGGATCCCTATCTAAGGTTCTACATGTAGGTAAGAAAAACAAAATGCACAGGTACAATATATGTGGTATATTGCTCAACAGTAGTAACTGTGAGAGGGATTTTGGAGTCCTAGTGGACAACCATTTAAACATGAGCCAGCAGTGTGCAACAGCTGCCAAAAAAAGCCAACACAGTTCTAGGCTGCATTAACAGGGGGATAGAATCAAGATCACGTGAAGTATTAATACCACTTTATAAGGCCTTGGTAAAGCCACACTTGGAATGCTGCATTCAGTTTTGGTTGCCACAATGCAAAAAGGATGTTGAGACTCTAGAAAGACTGCAGAGAAGAGCAACAAAGATGATTAGGGGACTGGAGGCTAAAACACATGAAGAACAGTTGCAGGAACTGGGCATGGCTAGTTTAATGAAAAGAAGGACCAGGGGAGACAAAATAGCAGAGTTCCAATATCTCAGGGACTGCCACAAAGAATAAGGAGTCAACTTATTCTCCAAAGCACCTAATGATAGAACAAGAAGCAATGGGTGGAAACTAAACAAGGAGAGAAGTAACTTAGAACTATGGAGAAAATTCCTGACAGAACAATTGATCAGTGGAACAACTTGCCTCCAGAAATTGTGAATGCTCCAACACTGGAAGTTTTTAAGAAGATGTTGAATAACTATCTGTCTGAAATGTTGTAAGGCCTCCTGCCTAAGCAGGGGGTTGGACTAGAAGACCTCCAAGGTCCCTTCCAACTCAGTTATTATTATTATTATTATTATTATTATTATTATTATTATTATTATTATGCCACTTTGGATTCCTGGAGAAAATGTGGGATATACATCTTTAAAATAAACAGCACATTGCTGAGGGACCCAGGACGTTTTGCAGAAGTACCACGAAACATTTTGCAACCAAGCTGCAGAACCAAAGCAATCATAAAGCAAGATCTGGAGAAAAGGCAGCTTCGTGGTTCCTCCTTGTTGAATTTAGGACCGGAGAGGTGAGGGAGGGGGGGCACTCCTTTTCCTAAGCTCTGGCGAGGATGCTTCGTTTCCAGCAGATGTTGCCGTTTAATTATGTTTTGCAAGTCAACGACACACAAAATTACAGGAAGAGGCTGAACCTATCTTGGCTTTTCTGGAAGGGGAAGAAAGAGAAATGTTGTTGATGAGTGAAGGCCAGGCCGATAAGATTCCAAACTGGCGCATCGAGCGTGGCATTCTTTTTCTGAGCAGCAGCTAAATTCGTTTGTTTTTCAGATGTCTGCTAAGAGAACGGGGGCCAAGATCTCCCTTTGGCCTCCCTTGGTTTTCTGTCCACATTCCTTTCGAACTCGAAGCCCGAAGTTTTTTTATTTTTCTTCTTCATGAAGTCTTAGAGGTCTCCAGTGCTAGGATAAGAATATCTCCGGGACCGCCTTCTGCCGCACGAATCCCAGCAACCGATTAGGTCCCACAGAGTTGGCCTTCTCCGGGTCCCGTCGACTAAACAATGTTGTTTGGCGGGTCCCAGGGGAAGAGCCTTCTCTGTGGCGGCCCCGACCCTCTGGAACCAGCTCCCCCCTGAGATTAGAACTGCCCCCACCCTCCTTGCCTTCCGCAAACTCCTTAAGACCCACCTCTGCCGTCAGGCATGGGGGAACTGAAATATCTTCCCCAGGCCTATACTGTTTATGTATGGTATGTTGTGTGCCTGTTTTTAAACCATGGGTTTTTAGCTTTCTAATTGTTGAATTTGTATTATATATTGTTTTCTGTTACTGATGTGAGCCGCCCCGAGTCTGCGGAGAGGGGCGCCATACAAATTTAATAAATAAATAAATAAATAAATAAATAAATAAATAAATAAATAAGGATCAAGTCCAGGTAGTCCTCAGCTTACGACCACAATTGAACCCCTAAACGTATGATAAAATTGGCTTCCAAGAAGCGCATGTACCTGTGTGGTGGAGCCGAGCTGAGACGACAGCTCACATGCCCACAGAGGTGGGGGGCTACATGCTATCTCTGGCACATGTACCATAGGTTCATATTACAGGCCTAGATTGTTGTCAATTGTCTTCCCAGCTCAGGTTATTACTGTGTTGAGCTGTAATTCTAAATGAACTGTTGTAAGTCGAGGATAGCTGCCATCAGTAATTTCTCAAACTGAAAAGCCATAAACCCTGGTTTACTAATAACAGTAAACAGTAACAAAACTAGTCTTTGTATAGGGGCGGCATACAAGTCTAATAAATTATTATTATTATTATTAATTGTGTGCTAAAGCCATAACCCAACAAACAAAGTGGGGAGGAGGGAGAAAATCTATGTAATTGCTAGGAGTTAAAAAGAAATTAATAACAACAACAACAGCAACAACAACGAGTTGGAAGGAATAATAATAATAATAATAATAATAATAATAATTATTATTATTATTATTATTATTATTTATTAGAATTGTATACCGCCCCGGGGGCCCGGGGTAGCTTAAGGAACCTTAAAGCCCTTCATGGCATCAGATCAGAATATCTTCGGGACCGCCTTCTGCCGCACGAATCCCAGCGACCGGTTAGGTCCCACAGAGTTGGCCTTCTCTGGGTCCCATCAACTAAGCAATGTCGTTTGGCGGGACCCAGGAGAAGAGCCTTCCCTGTGGCGGCCCCGACCCTCTGGAACCAGCTTCCCCCAAATATCAGAGTTGCCCCCACCCTCCTTGCCTTTCGCAAGCTCCTTAAAACCCACCTCTGTCATCAGGCATGGGGGAATTGAAATTTCTCTTCCCTCTAGGCTTATAGAATTTATACATGGTATGTTTGTATGTATGATTGGTTCTTTAAATTGGGGTTTTTTAGATGGTTTTTAATATTAGATTTGTTTACATTGTCTTTTTATATTGTTGTTAGCCACCCCGAGTCTTCGGAAAGGGGCGGCATACAAATCAAATCAAAAAAGAAAGAAAGAAAGAAAGAAAGAAAGAAAGAAAGACAGGTCTTCTAGTCCAACCCCCCTGCTTGGGCAGGAGACTCTACACTACTTCAGACAGATGATTATCCAACATCTTCTTAAAAACTTCCAGTGTTGGAGAATTCACAACTTCTGGAGGTAAGCTGTCCCACTGCTTAATTACTCTATCTGTTAGGAATTTTTTCCTTAGTTCAAAGTTACATCAAGTTCCTTGATTGCACATTATCCATCAATGTTTACTGCGAGGAGAAAACCATCAATGACTGTTACAAGTCAAGGACTACCGAAGAGCGATCACCAACCTACTAAAGAGCTTTTATGGCTTGGTGGGATTTTGATCACCAAATGTCATGGTCCAAATCCAATTCGTCCTGCATTACATTAATTCTCATGAAAAGAATAGGGGTGGTTTGAAGATGACGTCAAGTTTTCCTGTTCTCCAGAAATTAGGGATGACGGTGGGAGATACCTCATCCCCGAACAAGGATATGTGGATAAGCCCTGCGTGTGTGTAAACATATCTGACTCATGCACTTCCCTTCTGACCTTATGCCGTTAAGTCTGGCTATAAATATAAATTATAAGGTTATCAGCCTAATGATGCAATTGTGGTGGTCAGACATGCGGTGTGGGGGTGTTCGTTGTGTTTACGCTGGTAACTAAAAAAGTATGCTTCTGCTGTTTCCCTCATACCAGGCAACCAAATGAAGTATTGCCAACTTTATATAACCTAGAAAACCCTCAATGTGGAAGGTCTTAAGCATAAAACGTATCAGGAAATACTTAATGAACTCAATCTGTATAGTCTGGAGGACAGAAGGAAAAGGGGGGACATGATCGAAACAGTTAAATATGTTAAAGGGTTAAATAAGGTTCAGGAGGGAAGTGTTTTTAATAGGAAAGTGAACACAAGAACAAGGGGACACAATCTGAAGTTAGTTGGGGGAAAGATCAAAAGCAACGTGAGAAAATATTATTTTACTGAAAGAGTAGTAGATCCTTGGAACAAACTTCCAGCAGACGTGGTTGGTAAATCCACAGTAACTGAATTTAAACATGCCTGGGCTAAACATTGATCCATCCTAAGATAAAATACAAAAAATAGTATGAGGACAGACTAGATGGACCATGAGGTCTTTTTCTGCTGTCAGTCTTCTATGTTTCTATGTTTCTAAGAAAATTCCAAATTTACTCTTTAAATCTCAGGAAGGAAAGAAAGAAAGAAAGAAAGAAAGAAAGAAAGAAAGAAATAAAGAAAGAAAGACATACCATTCACATCATGTCTTAATCTAATTATAACAATATTAATATACACAGGAGGAAGGGTTGTTATTAGAGATTTAAAATGTATTTCCTACTCGCTTCATTCCTTTCATTTCTTTCATTATACCGATATATCATTTCTACTTTAACAAAACGGAGGGTAACCTTGAGGCATTAATAGAAACATAGAAACATAGAAGACGGACGGCAGAAAAAGACCTCATGGTCCATCTAGTCTGCCCTTATATTATTTCCTGTATTTTATGTTAGGATGGATATATGTTTATCCCAGGCATGTTTAAATTCAGTTACTGTGGATTTATCTACCACGTCTGCTGGAAGCTTCTTCCAAGGATCTACTACTCTTTCAGTAAAATAATATTTTCTCACGTTGCTTTTGATCTTTCCCCCAACTAACTTCAGATTGTGTCCCCTTGTTCTTGTGTTCACTTTCCTATTAAGAACACTTCCCTCCTGAACCTTATTTAACCTTTTAACATATTTAACTGTTTCGATCATGTCCCCCCTTTTCCTTCTGTCCTCCAGACTATACAGATTGAGTTCATTAAGTCTTTCCTGATACATTTTATGCTTAAGACCTTCCACCATTCTTGTACCCCGTCTTTAGACCCGTTCAATTTTGTCAATATCTTTTTGTAGGTGAGGTCTCCAGAACTGAACACAGTACTGTATTCCAAATGTGGTCTCACCAGCCCTCTATATAGCGGGATCATAATCTCCCTCTTCCTGCTTGTTATACCTCTAATAAGCACATAATAAAGAAAACGGACTCCGTATTGGCTTACAGCGTGAAGAAGAAGGAATGAATCAGTAGCAGATGGCGGAGAAGGATAGTTTTTGTTCTAGCCGTCCCAAACTCCTGAGCGCTTTGATGGTGCAGGTGTGTCATCTTTTCACAGCATCTCATTAAAAACCAGCGCGACACATCGATGAGGTGAAACATTTAACCCAGTAAGAGGAAAGCTGATAAAACCAAGCAGGCTGTGGGAGGCCTTTGGGATTAGAACACTGAGAACATCTGCACCAAAGACAAATTCTTTGTATGTCCACTTGGCCAGTATAGAATCCTATGTCTTCTCTGTGAAATGTGAGATTCAAACCTCCCACCTCCAGCCCTGGCCCAGGTGTAACTTCCTTTCGACAGGCTGGAACTGAAGGCCTTTTGTCTCCTGTCGGCTTGCTGTGAAACCTGTTTGCAAGGGTGCCCTGCTGCATTGCTGAAGCATTTCAGCCAAAAGTCGATTAGCAGGAGAGGAAGGTGGGGGGTATAGTATCCTGCATCACATATCCCAGCACAGAGTTGGCCTTCTCCGGGTCCCGTTGGCCAAACAATGCCGACTGGCTGGTCCACAGGGAAGGGCCTTCTCTGTTGCGGCCCCAGTCCCCTGGAACCAACCAACCCCTGGAGATTCGCACCATCCCAATTCCCCTTGCCTTTTGAAAGGTGTTATAAACTCATCTATGCTGGCAGGCCTGGGGCTGTGAGCAATAGTCCCTGCTCGCCCAGTGGTGTGGATAATTGACCGTTTTATTTGGGGTTTTTTATTTTTCCTATTTTAAAAAAAAATGTTCGTAGTTAATTACTTTTAATGTTAGATTGAATTTTATTCTGTAAGCCGGGTCCAGGAGGAGAAGGGCACATATAAATCAAATGAATGAATGAATGAATGAATGAATGAATGAATGAGAGGAAACAGGACCGGAAAAGGCGGTGAGAAGCCTCCGTGGGACCTCTTTAGGAATATCCTGGGAGGAAACAGGGCCAGAAAAGGCAGTGAGAAGCCTCCGTGGGGCCTCTCTAGGAATCTCCTGGGAGGAAACAGGGCCGGAAAAGGCAGTGAGAAGCCTCATGGGGCCTCTCTAGGAATCCCCTGGGAGGAAACAGGGCCAGAAAGGTGGGGAGAAGCCTCCTTGGGGCGTCTCTAGGAATCTCCTGAGAGGAAACAGGGCTGGGAAGGGTGGGGAGAAGCCTCCTTGGGGCCTCTCTAGGAATCTCCTGGGAGGAAACAGGGCCAGAAAAGGCAGGGAGAAACCTCTAGGAATCTCCTGGGAGGAAACAGGGCCTCCAGCCTCCCTGTGGTTTCCCCAATCGCACGCATTATTTGCTTTTACATTGATTCCTATGGAAAAAATTGCATCTTACAAACTTTTCTACTTAAGAACCTGGTCACGGAACGAATTAAGTTCAGAAGTAGAGGTACCACTGTATATACATGCAGGAGGCAGTGGTATAAAATTAAGTGTAAAACCATCTGGCTGCCACAGCGCTTGGTGTTGGCTGTGTTTCTTGAGTTGCAGGGAAAGTGGAGACGAGCCTCCAGTGGCTTTTCCAAGCTGACTCAGAAGAGCAATCAATACTCTTGCCAAAGAAACTGTCATAACCATGAATTTTTGAAATGCATCTTTATGCCACCAAAGCTGTTACGAGAAGGCGTGTGCCTCTTTGTGGCTGTCCTTTCACGCTGACGTGGAAGCCATCAGGGTAAATGAACGGATTCTTGGAAATCCCCATTTTTTTAATCCTGAAAAGAAGCCCAGTTTTAAAAAATTTGAGACAAATCATCTAGAATTAGCCAATTGATGCCATTGATTTTGGTGGGGGGTTTCTTTGGTGGGGGGGCAAATAATGTTATATGACAAATCTGTGTGCAGTTGCTCTCTTGTTTACATTCATTTAAAAATAAGTATTTTGATAGTGTGAGCCATAATTTACCTAGACCAATAAAGATTACCCAATAGGTTTTTTTTCTTAGTGACCAGGCAATGAACACGTAGCAAAATAAATATACAATGAAGATATTCAGACATATTTCCCTCCAAAATGAGGCTTTCTCATACACCTTCCCAGAAATATTGGCACACAAAACTGAAATACATGATGATGCTAACCTGACATGTTGGCTTTTTTTAAAAAGCAAAGAACAACTGAGATTGCATCCAGGTTTCTACTCCTAAGCATAGTTCCCTCTAAGCTGAGCAGTGAGCAATCGCTCACTTAAAAATCATCATCAACTCAGAGTTTTTCAAACCTGCCCAGAAGCCGAGAGGGAAAGAGTGAGAGGGAAGGAAAGAGAAGAAGAGAGGAAGAGAGAGAAACAGATAGAAAAAAGAGAGGAAGGAAAAGAAAAAGAATGGGAGTAAGGAAGAGAGAAAGAAAATCAAAATCTAGTTTGAAACTAGCTCAACTATTTAAGTGGCATTTGGATATTGATAGAGTTGCCCTATTATGAGCTCACTGTTATAGACACACAGTACAGTATTTTATTTTGAAATTCTCTGAGGCAAAACAGGGTGGGTTTTTTATTTGTTTGTTTGTTTATTTATTTATTTATTTAATATTTCTGTGCCGCCCAGTCCCAAAGGGACTGCCGCTCAGACACTATACTTTTCTGCCCACCCCCCCAAAAAATTAGAGGGAACACTGCTCCTAAGGATGCAAATATATACCTGAAGCATAACTAGATGATCTTCTTTTCGTGCAACCAGCTCTGTTTACTGAAGGCCATCAAAATAATTGGTTATAACTATGATTTTTTTCAACAGAAGTTCTCGTAGCACTTTGCATTCAACATCTAGTGCAGTTAACATCTAGGAGAACTTGACATATGTTCTCATGAAAAAAGGAATTATGGAAGAAAGGGACAAAGAACTTGGGTCACTGCCATATCCAAAATACAGCTGCTGAAATTGATCCAATGCTCTTGATTCTTCTTCTTCTTCTTCTTCTTCTTCTTCTTCTTCTTCTTCTTCTTCTTCCTCCTCCTCCTCCTCCTCCAGGATTAGAAATTAGTGGAAATGTTGGAGAAGGTTAGAAATTTAATTAAATTTAGTTGTATATTCTTAGTAAGATAACAGGAAAAGTAGCAATCAAATGTAAAAAGGTAAACTGGATAATCCAACATGTACTCATTTCTCATGTTTTATGGTCTTTGTTTTGGGTTTGTATGTTTTGTCTTTTTAATAACTTTTTAATAAAAAAAACTCTTGATTGTTCTTGATATTTATTTATATATTTATATAAATATAAATAAATAAAATATATATATTTATATAGATATAAATAAATAAATATAAATATATTTATATATTATATATTTATAATATATTGATATTTATTTATTTATTTATTTATTTATTTATTTATTTATTTATTTATTCGACTTCTTTGCTGCCCAATCCCAATGAGACTCAGAGCAGCTATTATATATTCTGATAGATTGCCCAAGTATAGGATGTTTAAGAGCCATGGATGTTACAGTTACTTAAATCCTAAAACTTTAGGTGCTTAGACAGGTCTGGAGCAACCTGATCGCAAGAGAACATATATTAGACATTGTAAGTAACTTCCATTTTTCAGGTGTGATCCCAGGATCAACAGCTCTATATAATTTCATCCCCAATTCTTTTTACCTCGTGCTATTGCCAAATCCTAAATTCTAGGAGCAACCTGATCCCAAGAGATCTCTCTTCTTGTACATACCAAATTCCTGCAACCATTCTTCATATGCTTTAGCCTCCCCTAATCATCTTTGTTGCTCTACTCTACATTCTTTATAGAATCTCAACTTCTTTTTTATATGCTGGTGACAAAAACTGGATTCACTATTCCAAGTGTGATCTTATCAAGGCATTATAAAGTGGCACCAACAGTGCACAAAATCCTGAAGTATTAGTTATCTGATACAGTGGTACCTCTACTTACGCACTTAATTCTTTCTGTGACCAGGTTCTTAAGTAGAAAAGTTTGTAAGAAGAAGCAATTTTCCCCATAGGAATCAATGTAAAAACAAATAATGCATGTGATTGGGGAAACCACAGGGAGGGTGGAGGCCCTGTTTCCACCCAGGAGATTCCTAGAGAGGCCCCATGAAGGATTCTCCCCACCTTTTCTGGCCCTGTTTCCTCCCAGGAGATTCCTAGAGAGGCCCCCACGGAGGCTTCTCCCCACCTTTTCTGGCCCTGTTTCCTCTCTAGGAGATTCCTAGAGAGACCCCACAGAGGCTTCTCCCTGCCTTTTCTGGCCCTGTTTCCTCCTAGGAGATTCCTACAGAGGCCCCACGGAGGCTTCTCCCTGCCTTTTCCAGCCCTGTTTTTCCGAGGTGATTCCTAGAGAGGCCCCACGGAGGCTTCTCCCTGCCTTTTCCATCCCTGTTTTCTCCCAGGAGATTCCTAGAGAGGCCCCACGGAGGCTTCTCCCTACCTTTTCTGGTTACAGTTTCGGAGGCTCGGGTTTGTAAGTGGAAAATAGTCTTGAGAAGAGGCAAAAAAAATCTTGAACCCCCGGTTCTTATCTAGAAAAGTTCTTAAGTAGAGGCATTTGTAGGTAATACAGATAACTGTATTAGTTATCTGATACTTCTGCAAACACCTCTGTTAGGAATGCTAAAACTCTGATGGGGATAATGAAGGATGCTGAGAACCACAGAGGCCTTCTTTCAATGTCTTCAAAAGAAACGGAAAAGAAAAAAAAAGTATAATCCACAACTTGAAGTTAACGCCAAAATATAACAAGTACAGAAATCAAGGAAAGGCAGAGCTACTCAACTTCTTTGCGGTTTAGCCTTCATGACAAAGTACACCGAGACCTTGATTCCCAGGGGACCTTGATGCAAGTGACTCTGCAGATACTGAGCCAAATTTCAGTAGCAATTTTGCTTATTTGCGTCATGATTTGCATAATTTGCATGCCATTATTCATGCAAATAGCATCCTCTTGCCACCCGATTCATGATATCTGTCTAATGTTGCATAAATCACCTACTTTGATGCGAATGCTGTAATTTGGGATGATGTCTTCCCTACAAAGGATGTGATTGCCACAATAATGTACTTTATATTTCATGGACATCTGCGAATAAAGACACTTCCTCCATCAATGAGTCTGTTAAAACAAGGTTGCTCTCCACCAGGAAATTGTGAGAAAAAGAGGATTGAATACAAAGATCGACAGAAATATTTATAAATTAATTTATTGCATTTGTATGCCGCCCCTCACGGTAGACTCGGGGCAGCTAACAACAGTAGTAAAAACAGCATATAACAATCCAATATTAAAACAGTTAAACACCCTTATTATAAAACCAAACATACATACAAACATACCATGCATAAAATTGTAAATGCCTAGGGGGAAAGAGTATCTTAGTTCCCCCATGCCTGGCGGCAGAGGTGGGTTTTAAGAAGCTTACGAAAGGCAACGAGGGTGGGGGCAATTGTAATCTCTGTTCCAGAGGGCCAGGGCCGCCACAGAGAAGGCTCTTCCCCTGGGTCCCTCCAAGCGACATTGTTTAGTTGACGGGACCCGGAGAAGACCCACTCTGTGGGACCTAACTGGTCGCTGGGATTCGTGCAGCAGAAGGCGGTCCCTGAGATAATCTGGTCCGGTGCCATGAAGGGCTTTATAGGTCATAACCAACACTTTGAATTGTGACCGGAAACTGATCGGCAACCAATGCAGACTGTGGAGTGTTGGTGTAACATGGGCATATTTGGGAAATCCCATGATTGCTCTCGCAGCTGCATTCTGCACGACCTGAAGTTTCCGAACACTTTTCAAAGGTAGCCCCATGTATAGAGCATTACAGTAGTCGAGCCTCGAGGTGATGAGGGCATGAGTGACTGTGAGCAGTGACTCCCGGTCCAAATAGGGCCGCAACTGGTGCACCAGGCGAACCTGGGCAAACGCCCCCTCGCCACAGCCGAAAGATGTTTCTCTAATGTGAGCTGTGGGTCGAGGAGGACGCCCAAGTTGTGGACCCTCTCTGAGGGGGTCAATAATTCCCCCCCCCAGGGTGATGGACGGACAGATGGAATTGTCCTTGAGAGGCAAAACCCACAGCCACTCCGTCTTATCCGGGTTGAGTTTGAGTCGGGAAATATCTATTTACTTTACTTAATATATTTATTGCCAAATAAATTACATTATGGTGCAGTCAGAAAGCTTCATGATTGTCCAGCTTAATGATGGACGTATGCTTTCATGTATGTGTGAGTGCCCACAACCATAATTCAATGCCTGGGGAGGGCAAAAACAGCTTACCCTGCCTCCCTGAAGCCCTCTGGAGGCCGGAAATGGCCTGTTTCTCAACTTCTGGTGGACCCAGTAAGCTCATGTTTTGCCCTCTCCCGGCTCCAAAGCTTCCCTGGAGCTGGGGGAGGGTAAAAATGCCCTCCCCCATCTCTCCAGAGACTCTCTGGAAGCCAAAAATGACCTCCCAGAGCCTCTGTGTAAGTCAAAAATCAGCTAAACAGCACACACACACGTGTTGGAGCTGAGCTAGGGCAACGGCTCGTGTGCCAGCAGATATGGCTCCGCGTGCCACCTGTGGCACCCGTACCATAGGTTCGCCATCACTGGTAGCTGAATCTTCACGTTTGATAACATCCAGAAAAACTTGTAAAGTTTCCATTCCTTGTAGAGCTACAGAGCAGTTTACCCATCTGGCATTGATGCTCAGTTATATATTAAAAAGAGATGAATGGGGAAGCCCTTTGAAACCAATTTGGTAATAATTTTATATTATCTGAAATTATGTAATTTAACTATTTATACACTCTTAAAACTTTCCTGTCTGTTTGACTATTTGTAACTTTCATTTTTTGGGGGGAGGGGGGAGGAGTGTTATGATTTTTTAAATTATTTTTTCTCCACCATACAATAAAACGTACATAGGTAAAAAAACACAATGTCAATGCCTAGAAATCACAATATATACCATTTCTTTCTCAAATAATATAAAAATATTTTAAGGAGCATCATAAATTCCATTTTCCATTTGAACCATCTTATCCTCATTTTTTGGTAACTTTCAATTAGCTGAAACGGTGCATCATAAACAACAATTTGTGAATTAAGGCACCTTGAACTTGAAAGAATGTGTACAAAACCCAGGAAGGGCCCATGGCTCCGGTGGAATTGAAATTTCAAGGATTTTTCAAACCAATTATGTTTGCAAACTTGTGGCCGCTTCAGTGTCACCATAGACATATAATTGTGATTTCCAGCACACCCTGCCACCTCCCACAAATAACGTCAATGGGGAAGTTGGCAGGAAGTCACTCCTGCTCCAATTGATTTTTTTTTTTGACCACCTGTGGTCATTCCTTTCCACTATTTAGATAAGGAAACATCTCTGAAAGGAATACCCAGTGTGAGATAGTGGCAAATATCTGTAGCTCGGGTGTAGGATGAGGGTGGAGATTCTTTCTCTCAGCAAAAACATGTGACACACACACACACACACACACACACACACACACACAATTTATTGCTTAAACAAATTTATAAAGCTGTCCATCTCATACATAGGTGACTCTGAATGGCTTATAACATTTTAAAATCATCACATTAAAAAAAACACCCATGCCTTCCACCCCATGGTAGCAGCAACACAATCAAATCATTCACTTGATCAGCTCCATCGCTGCTCATGGTCTCCAGGCCCTCTGACAAAACTTCTGTTTTAAGGCCTTTCGGAAAAACAACTGGGTCAGAGCCATCTGTACCGTTTTATATTTCAACTATTATTTTTAAATTTGTGACTAGCCATGATTTCTTGGAAATATTTATGAATGAAGCAGGCATATTGGAGGATGGGTGTGGGCGACTTGTGCCCATGTTGGGAATTTTTAAAAGCAGGTTATGGGGTTTTCCCAAACGGCAAGTGGATTTGTATTCCCAGCTTCTTCTTCATCTAAATTCATGTCCCAATATTTTCCTGGCTTGTTCTCTTTATTTTTGGGGCGAGGAATTTCCAAGGTTTAGTGCTGTCCAGCATGTAGGCAACACCTTAAACAGAGAGCAATTTTTTAAAAATCTGTTCAAATATTTCTGTCTATATTTTTTAAATTTCCCCCCTCCACATTAAAGTCATATACAACACCACACATACCTTCAATATGAATCAATAAATATACATTGTCTCATAAATATAATAACCTAAAGAGCATTAAAATCTTACTTTTTATTATTCAGTTTGTCTCAATCTGTTCAAATATTTTATGGCTCCTCATCAGTTTGCAAAATTAGTCAAGTGGCAAAAAAAGAAGACAAGAGTGAAATTATACCATTTTCAAGCTTCTACCGTATTAAAAAATGAACACATGTTCATACATTCATTGGAAACACATACACTTGTATTTCCATGTGAAGAGAAAGAGATAGAGAGAGAATATATATATACAAGGCAGAGGCTCCAGGTTCAAATCCCAGTAAGGGTGTGGCTACCTAATGAAGGCAAATAAGCCCAAAATAGATGCATAGTAGTCTCCCTTTGCATTATCAGCAAAATATGTTACATACATACATACGTACATACATATGTATGTTTGTATGGATATATGTATGTATGTTATATATATTGTATATATAAGTTCAAATCCCAGTGAGGGTATGGCTGGCTGATATTTAATCCTATATGATCATATACCATATGCGTCCATACTTCTTCTTCTTCTTCTTCCTCTTCTTCTTCTTCTTCTTCTTCTTCTTCTTCTTCTTCTTCTTCTTCTTATTATTATTATTATTATTATTATTATAATGATGATGTCATTACAACACAGCAAACGAGATCACTATGCTGGATTTCGTATTTCATCACCAGTCGGGCGCTTCCCAAGCACCTAGGACTGTGTGATGTAGCGGCGAATTATGTTTGCTGATCCCAGTAAAGCGGCCTTTTGAAATTGACAGATGGAGATTTTTGTCCATTACAATGGTTTTCAAATGTCCGCTGAGATCCTTTGGCACTGCGCCCAGCGTGCCAAGTACCACTGGGACCACTTTCACGGGCTTATGCCAGAGTCGTTGCAGCTCGATTTTTAGATCTTCGTATGTCACTAATTTCTCTAGCTGCTTCTCCTCAATTCTGCTGTCCGCTGGGATTGCGATGTTGATGATCCATACTTTCTTTTTCTCCACAGTCAGGATGTCTGGCGTGTTATGAGTCTATGGAGAGGGGCGGCATACAAATCTAATAAATAATAATAATAATAATAATAATAATAATAATAATAATAATAATAATGGTGCCGTGGATATTGCCTACCTGGACTTCAGCAAAGCCTTTGATACGGTTCCACATAAAGAGCTGAAAGATAAATTAGTGAAGATTGGACTTAATCCCTGGATAGTTCAATGGATTTGCAGCTGGCTGAAGCGTAGACATCAGAGAGTTATTGTTAATGGCGAGTATTCTGAGCAGAGTCAGGTTACAAGCGGTGTGCCACAAGGATCTGTTCTGGGTCCTATTCTTTTTAATATATTTGTGAGTGACATAGGGGAAGGTTTGGTAGGGAAGGTTTGCCTATTTGCCGATGACTCTAAAGTGTGCAATAGGGTTGATATTCCTGGAGGCGTCTGTAATATGGTAAATGATTTAGCTTTACTAGATAAATGGTCTAAGCAATGGAAACTGCAGTTTAATGTTTCCAAATGTAAAATAATGCACTTGGGGAAAAGGAATCCTCAATCTGAGTATTGTATTGGCAGTTCAGTGTTGGCAAATACTTCAAAAGAAAAGGATTTAGGGGTAGTGATTTCTGACAGTCTCAAAATGGGTGAACAGTGCAGTCAGGCGGTAGGGAAAGCAAGTAGGATGCTTGGCTGCATAGCTAGAGGTATAACAAGCAGGAAGAGGGAGATTATGATCCCACTATATAGAATGCTGGTGAGACCACATTTGGAATACTGTGTTCAGTTCTGGAGACCTCACCTACAAAAAGATATTGACAAAATTGAACGGGTCCAAAGATGGGCTACAAGAATGGTGGAAGGTCTTAAGCATAAAACGTATCAGGAAAGACTTAATGAACTCAATCTGTATAGTCTGGAGGACAGAAGGAAAAGGGGGGACATGATCGAAACATTTAAATATATTAAAGGGTTAAATAAGGTCCAGGAGGGAAGTGTTTTTAATAGGAAAGTGAACACAAGAACAAGGGGACACAATCTGAAGTTAGTTGGGGGAAAGATCAAAAGCAACATGAGAAAATATTATTTTACTGAAAGAGTAGTAGATCCTTGGAACAAACTTCCAGCAGATGTGGTAGATAAATCCACAGTAACTGAATTTAAACATGCCTGGGATAAACATATATCCATCCTAAGATAAAATACAGAAAATAGTATAAGGGCAGACTAGATGGACCATGCGGTCTTTTTCTGCCATCAGACTTCTATGTTTCTATAATAATAATACAGTGATCCCCCGCTTGTTGCGAGGGTTCCGTTCCAGGAGCCCCCGCAACGAGCGGGTTTTCGCGAAGTAGCGCTGCGGAAGTAAAAACACCATCTGCGCATGTGCAGATGGTGTTTTTACTCCCACAGCGCTAGCGAGGAGCCGAAGATTGGGGGCGGCGCGGCTGTTTGCCGCCGGCATGGGGGGCTTCCTAGCAGCCCCCCAAACCCGGGTTGGGGGTCCGGGGGGCGCTGGCTCTCGGCGCTTTCGAGCTGAGTCCGGGAGCGAATTCGCTCCCGGACTCAGCTCGAAAGCGCCGAGAGCCAGCGTGGACAGGCCGTTCCTTGGCGCTGTCTCTCGGCGCTTTCGAGCTGAGTCCGGGAGCGAATTCGCTCCCGGACTCAGCTCGAAAGCGCCGAGAGCCAGCGTGGACAGGCCGTTCCTTGGCGCTGTCTCTCGGCGCTTTCGAGCTGAGTCCGGGAGCGAATTCGCTCCCGGACTCAGCTCGAAAGCGCCGAGAGACAGCGTGGACAGGCCGTTCCTTGGCGCTGTCTCTCGGCGCTTTCGAGCTGAGTCCGGGAGCGAATTCGCTCCCGGACTCAGATCGAAAGCGCCGAGAGACAGCGTGGACAGGCCGTTCCTTGGCGCTGTCTCTTGGCGCTTTCGAGCTGAGTCCGGGAGCGAATTCGCTTCAGGACTCAGCTCGAAAGCGGCGAGAATGAACGGCGTGGGCGGGCGAAGGGCGGGCGGCAGCGAGGAGTTTGCGTGGGCGGTGGGGAAACTCCTCGCTGACGCCAGCAAGAGGGGGAAGACCCAGGAAAGCCACCCAGCAGCTGATCTCCCGGTTGCCATCTACGCATGCGTGCCCATAGAAAAAACGCACGCATGCGTAGATGGTATTTTGACTTCCGGGTTGAAAAATCGCGAAGTACCCTGTTCGCAATGGTTGGGGACGCAATAAACGGGGGATCACTGTAATAATAATAATAATAATAATAATAATAATAATAATAATAATAATAATAAGTTTCAGAATTCGGTCAGTCTGAAGTCGGAAGTCCCACAGTAGTTTTGCTTGCTCATTTTCGACCACTTTTTCGGGCTTATGATCCCACCAGTTCTTTGCCACTGGTAAATGGTAGTTCCGGCACAAGTTCCAGTGGATCATCTGTGCCACAGCATCGTGTCTATGCTTGTAATCAGTCTGTGCGATCTTTTTGCAGCAGCTGAGTATGTGATCGATTGTTTCATCTCTTTCTTTACAGAGTCTGCACTTTGGATCGTCTGTTGATTTTTCAATTCTGGCTTTGACAGCATTTGTTCTAATGGCCTGTTCTTGTGCCGCCAGTATTAGTCCTTCTTTCTCCTTTTTGAGTGTTCCACTTGACCAGGTCTTTTCTTTATCCACTTTGCCTTCAATCTTCTCCAAGAACTGGCCATGCAATGCTTTGTTCCGCCAACTGTCCATACGACATTGAGATACAGTTTTTCTGTACTGGTCCTTAGTTTGCTTCACCTTGAGAAGCTTCCTATTGTTGACCTCCATCAACGCTGACTCTTTGCTCTCCTTCACATGGTCAGCTAATGCATGCTTCTCTTCTTCCACTGTCTGCTTCAATTGCAAAAGTCCTCTGCCACCTATTTTCCTTGGTAAATACAGCCTGTCATTACCAAGGAAAATAGGCAGCAGAGGACTTTTGCAAGTGATGATGATGATGATTATTATTATTATTAATTAGATTTCTATGCCGTCCTTCTCCGAAGATTTGGAGTGGCATATTATACAGAGGCACTCAAAAATCAATATTATCTACTATATGTAAGCTCCATTTTTGCTACTCCCCTGTGTCCCCTCCCCCGTGGGCTTACGACCATTTGAAGTTACAACAGCACTGGAAAAAAGTGACTTTTGACCGCTTTTCACACTTACAGCAATTCCAGCATCGAAATTCGGGTGCTTGGCAACCGGCATGTTTATATTTATATTTTATATTTTATGTTTATATTTAGGACAGTTGCTGTGTCCCGGGGTTGTGTAATTACCTTTTGCAACCTTCCCAGTCGGCTTCTGAGCAGCAAAGTCAATAGTGAAGCCAGATTTGCTTAATGATGGCATAGGCGGTAAGGAAAGCAAGTAGAATGCTTGGCTGCATAGCTAGAGATATAACAAGCAGGAAGAGGGAGATTGTGATCCCACTGTATAGAATGCTGGTGAGACCCCATTTGGAATACTGTGTTCAGTTCTGGAGACCTCACCTACAAAAAGATATTGACAAAATTGAACGGGTCCAAAGACGGGCTACAAAAATGGTGGAAGGTCTTAACTATAAAACGTATCAGGAAAGACTTAATGAACTCAATCTGTATAGTCTGGAGGACAAAAGGGAAAGGGGGGACATGATCGAAACATTTAAATACGTTAAAGGGTTAAACAAGGTTCAGGAGGGAAGTCTTTTTATTAGGAAAGTGAACACAAGAATAAGGGGACACAATCTGAGGTTAGTTGGGGGAAAGATCACAAGCAACGTGAGAAAATATTATTTTACTAAAAGAGTAGTAAATGCTTGGAACAAACTTCTAGCAGACGTGGTTTGTAACAGTAACTGAATTTAAACATGCCTGGGATAAACCTATATCCATCCTAAGATAAAATACAGGAAATAGTATAAGGGCAGACTAGATAGAAACATAGAAACATAGAAGATTGACGGCAGAAAAAGACCTCATGGTTCTTCTAGTCTGCCCTTATACTATTTCCTGTATTTTATCTTACAATGGATCTATGTTTATCCCAGGCATGTTTAAATTCAGTTACTGTGGATTTATCTACCACGTCTGCTGGAAGTTTGTTCCAAGGATCTACTACTCTTTCAGTAAAATAATATTTTCTCATGTTGCTTTTGATCTTTCCCCCAACTAATTTCAGATTGTGTCCCCTTGTTCTTGTGTTCACTTTCCTATTAAAAACACTTCCCTCCTGAACCTTATTTAACCCTTTAACATATTTAAATGTTTCGATCATGTCCCCCCTTTTCCTTCTGTCCTCCAGACTATACAGATTAAGATGGACCAGGAGGTCTTTTTCTGCCGTCAATTTTCAATGCTTCTATGTTTCTCTGTTTCAATTACTTTTACAACTGCAGTGATTCACTTAACAACTGGCAAGAAAGGTCATAAAAGGAGGCACAACTGATGTAAGAGCTCTCTTGCTTAGCAACAGAAACCTTCGTTGTTAGTTGAGGACTACCTGTATCCCTACTCACCTCTATCACTTACTCACTACGTATATCTCTATTCACTACTCATACATATAGATGGGTTCTATATTGGATAAAAATAGAAGAAAAGGAAGTGTTGATGAGGGGACAGCTCAAAAAAGCTTCTTGTACCACTAGCAGCAGAGACAGCCAGCCAGAAAGGCTCAGCCTGAGAGTAACAATTGCAAATCCTGTGCTCCTGGAGCACACTTAACTTTAGCCCAGACTGAGTTTGAGACTCAGTCATGTGGAACAACCTTCCTCTTTATGTTACTTTAAAAAGAGAGAGAGATAAATAAAAATATGCCTTTAGCAAGAGCATGGACGGCAAGGGGGGTTTCTTTGGTTAGATAAAAGGATCTGAGGAAATAGAGATAACGTCCTGGAAAAGAGAAGTGAATCCATGGTTTAGAAATCCTAGAACTATGTCGCCTTAAACACAGCCTAAGCATAGCCCATAAAATCATCTGCTACAACGTCCTTCTTGCAAATGACTACTTCAGCTTCAACCACAACAACACACGAGCACACAACAGACACAAAGCTAAAGTAAACCGCTCTAAACTCGACTTCAGCTGTGGCGAGGGGGACGTTTGCCCAGGTTTGCCTGGTACACCAGTTGCGGCCCTCTCTGGATTGGGACTCACTGCTCACAGTCACTCATGCCCTCATCACCTCAAGGCTCAACTACTGTAATGCTCTCTACATGGGGCTACCTTTGAAAAGTGTTCGGAAACTTCAGATCGTGCAGAATGCAGCTGCGAGAGCAATCGTGGGCTTTCCCAAATATGCCCATGTTACACCAACACTCCACAGTCTGCATTGGTTGCCGATCAATTTCCGGTCACAATTCAAAGTGTTGGTTATGACCTATAAAGCCCTTCATGGCATCGGA
Organism: Erythrolamprus reginae; assembly: GCF_031021105.1. Taxonomy (NCBI): domain Eukaryota; kingdom Metazoa; phylum Chordata; class Lepidosauria; order Squamata; family Dipsadidae; genus Erythrolamprus; species Erythrolamprus reginae. Next base: position 412,368,134 of record NC_091950.1, read on the forward strand.
CCAGAATATCTCCAGGACCACCTTCTGTCACACAAATCCAAGCGAACGATTAGGTCCAACAGAGTTGGCCTTCTCTGGGTCCCGTCGACTAAACAATGTCGTGTGGCGGGTCCCAGGGGAAGAGCCTTCTCTGTGGCGGCCCCGACCCTCTGGAACCAGCTCCCCCCTGAGATTAGAACTGCCCCCACCCTCCTTGCCTTTCGCAAACTCCTTAAAACCCACCTCTGCCGTCAGGCATGGGGGAACTGAGATAACTTCCCCAGGCCTATATTGTTTATGTATGGTATGTTGTGTGCATGTTTTTTTAAATTATGGGTTTTTAGTTTTAATTATTAGATTTGTATTGTATATTGTTTTTCTATTACTGCTGTGAGTCACCCCGAGTCTACGGAGAGGGGCAGCATACAAATTTAAATAAATAAATAAGTAAGTAAGTAAGTAAGTAAGTAAGTAAGTAAGTAAGTAAGTAAGTAAGTAAACAAACAAACAAACAAACAAATAAATGTGCCTTTAGTAAACGAGTCATTGATGCATGGAACTCACTACCAGACTCTGTAGTATCATCACCTAACCTCCAAAACTTTACCCTTAGACTATCCATTGTTGACCTCTCCCGATTCCTAAGAGGACAATAAGGGGCGTGCATAAGTGCACCAGAGTGCCTTCCGTCCCCTGTCCTAATGTTTCTCTTTTATTAGTATTATGTCTATACTGTATAAATATTATGATATCTTTGTATACCACCAATACCTACTTGACAAAACAAAGAAATAAAAAATAAATAAAATTCAGCATTTTGCATTCAGTTTTGGTCGCCACGATGCAAAAAGGATGTTGAGACTCTAGAAAGTGCAGATAAGAGCAGCAAAGTTGATTAGGGGACTGGAGGCTAAAATATACGAAGAACGGTTGCAGGAACTGAGTATGGCTAGTTTAACGAAAAGAAGGACCAGGGAAGACATGATTGCAATGTTCCAATATCTCAGGGGTTGCCACAAAGAAGAGGAAGTCAACCTATTCTCCAAAGCACCTGAAGGTAGAACAAGAAACAATGGGTGGAAACTAAACAAGGAGAGAAGTAACTTAGAACTAGGGAGAAATTTCCTGACAGTTAGAACAATTAATCAGTGGAACAGAAGTTGCCTCCAGAAGTTGTGGATGCTCCAACACTGGAAGTTTTCAGGAAGATGTTGGATACCCATTTGTCTGAAGTAGTGTAGGGTTTCCTGCTTAAGTAGGGGGTTAGACTAGAAGACCTCCAAGGTCCCTTCCAACTCTGTTGTTGTTGTTGTTGTTGTTGTTGTTGTTGTTGTAATTATTATTATTATTCTCCCATTCAACCAGTATTGGGTTGCTAACAGTATGCCTGAAGATGGTGCACCAGTAGCAAAAGTTGTGCCATACATGTGCGCATCCCAGAGTGTCTTTGCTTCTGTACATGCGCAGGAAGCAAAATCTCACAAGGAGATGCGCGCGAGAGAGATTTTGGCAAATTTTTTTACTTGTGTGAAAGCAAATTTTTTTTTGCTGAAATCTCTCTCACATGCGTGTTCCCTCGCATGATTTTGCTTCCTGTGCATGCGCAGAAACAAAACCACACTGGGACATGCGCATGCACACACAGAGAGGAGAACAGAAGCTGTGCACATGGTGCACCAGTAGCAGCAGAATGGGAATTTGCCTCTTATTCTTATTATTCTTATTTAGAATAGAATAGAATAGAATTTTATTGGCCAAGTGTGATTGGACACAAGGAATTTGTCTTGGTGCATATGCTCTCAGCGTACATAAAAGCACATTTGTCAAGAATCATTTGGTACGACACTTAATGATTGTCATAGGGGTCAAATAAGCAATGAAGAAGCAATATAAATAAAACTCTTAGGATACAAGCAACAAGTTACAGTCATACAGTCAACATGGGAGGAAATGGGTGATAGGAATGATGAGAAAAACTAGTAGAATAGAACTGCAGATTTAGTAGAAAGTCTGACAGTGTTGAGGGAATTATTTGTTTAGCAGAGTGATGGCGTTCGGAAAAAAACTGTTCTTGTGTCTAGTTGTCTTGGTGTGCAGTGCTCTGTAGCGACGTTTTGAGGGTAGGAGTTGAAACAGTTTGTGTCTAGGAAGTGAGGGGTCAGTAAATATTTTCCCCGCCCTCTTTTTGACTTGTGCAGTATACAGGTCCTCAATGGAAGGCAGATTGGCAGCAATTGCTTTTTCTGCAGTTCTGATTGTCCTCTGAAGTCTTAGATTTTATTAGATTTGTATGCCGCCTCTCTCCGGAGACTCGGAGCGGCTCACAACACAAAACACAGTACAAATCCAACAATAAAAAGCAATTAAAAACCCTTAATATAAAAAACAATCATATATCTCAGACAAACCATGCGTAAAACGGAAACAGCTCAGGGGAATCAATTTCCCCATGCCTGACGGCAAAGGTGGGTTTTGAGGAGTTTGCAAAAGGCAAGGAGGGTGAGGGCAGTCCTAATCTCCTGGGGGGGAGTTGATTCCAGAGGGTCGGGGCCGCCACAGAGAAGGCTCTTCCCCTGGGTCCCACCAGACGACATTGTTTCGTTGACAGGATCCAGAGAAGGCCAACTCTGTGGGATCTAACCAGTTGCTGGGATTCGTGCGGCAGAAGGCGGTCTCGGAGATATTCTGGTCCGATGCCATGAAGGGCTTTATAGGTCATAACCAACCTATGCATTCAACCTGTCTCATGCCTGTTCTGGACAGAATGTGGGCTTAATACCGTAGTTGTTTTTTTTAATCCCTACTTCATTTCAATATTAATATGTTGGGGCGAGAGGCAAAGCAGTACTCCTGAGGAATGAAGTAACATTGAGAAATCGGCACTTTGCACACATAAATCTATCCCAGTTTTGACAAGCAGCATGCCTGGTTGTAGCCACTTAAATCCCAATCTGACTTCGGTTATGAAACCAAAGTGGCAATCTTTATTGATCAGGGATTTGTCCCTCATCTTCCAAGCGATCCAAACTATTTCTTGTACTCTTACTAAGTGCAACATTATAGAATTCTTTATTGGCCAAGCGTGATTGCACACACAAGGAATTTGTCTTTGGTGACAGCAATCATTCATATAGAATAGAACAGAACAGAATAGGATAGGATAGACAGAATTCTTTAATGGCCAAGTGTAATTGGACACACAAGGAATTTGCCTTTGGCGCATATGATCTCAGTGTACATTAAAAAAAAAGATACATTGGTCAAGAATCCTCAGGTACAACACTTAATGATTGTCACAGGGGTCAAATAAGCAATGAAGAAACAGTATTAATAAAATTCTTAAGGATACAAGCAACAAGTTACAGTCATACAGTCATAAGTGGGAGGAAATGGGTGATAGGAATGATGAGAAAAAACTAGTACTGTAGTAATATTAGTGCAGACTTAGTAAATAGTTTGGCAGTGTTGAGGATAGGAGTTGAAACAGTTTATGTTGTCGCTGCCAATCTGCCTTCCATTAAGAACCTGTATACTGCACGGGTCAAAAAGAAGGCTGTGAAAATATTTACTGATCTATTTCAACTCCTACCCTCAAAAGCACTGCACACCAAGACAACCAGACACAAGAACAGTTTTTTCCCAAACGCCATCACTCTACTAAACAAATAATTTCTTCAACACTGTCAAACTATTTACTAAGTCTGCACTATTATTACTACTAGTTTTTTCTCATCATTCCCATCACTCATCTCCTCCCACTTATGACTGTATGACTGTAACTTGTTGCTTGTATCCCTACAATTTATTGATTGTTTCTTCATTGTTTATTTGATCCCTATGACAATCATTAATTTTGACAAATCTATATTTTCTTTTATGTACATTGAGAGCATAGGCACCAAAGAAAGATTCCTTGTGTATTCAAACACACTTGGCCAATAAAATAATTCTATTCTATTCTATTCTATTCTACTCTACTCTACTGCACTCCATTATTCTGCATTTTCTGCTAAATTATTCTATTCTATATTATGGTATTCTATTCTATTCTATTCTAATCTATTCTACTCTACTCTACTCTACTGCACTCCATTATTCTGCTAAATTATTCTATTCTATATTATGGTATTCTATTCTATTCTATTCTAATCTATTCTACTCTACTCTACTGCACTCCATTATTCTGCATTTTCTGCTAAATTATTCTATTCTATATTATGGTATTCTATTCTATTCTATTCTAATCTATTCTACTCTACTCTACTCTACTCTACTGCACTCCATTATTCTGCTAAATTATTCTATTCTATATTATGGTATTCTATTCTATTCTATTCTAATCTATTCTACTCTACTCTACTGCACTCCATTATTCTGCATTTTCTGCTAAATTATTCTATTCTATATTATGGTATTCTATTCTATTCTATTCTATTCTAATGATTGCTGTCACCAGGAGGATGTGGGGGAGGTTCTTGTTTACATTGATGTATACTGAGGTTAGGTGCAGGTTGCCGCTGTTGCCACTACCAGTGCGATGCGTGCACAGATTCGCTTCTCCTGCGTGCACCCACGCATGCCCAGAAGCAAAAAACATGCCAAATTCTCACGCACACATCCCCTCACAACATTTTGCTTCCTACGCATGCGCAGAAGCAAAATTTGACTGGGACATGCACACATTCAGGAATAGCAAAGCTGAGCATGCAACTCAACTTTCGATACCAGTGTAACATCCTTATTCATACCAGTAGCAATCCGCTACTGATTGACATGGGGTTTTTTGTAAGCTTCCCAGAGTCACTAAAGTCTGAGTGGGTGGTCATATAATTTTTCTAAATAAATAAATAAACTCTCAGAATCCATGGCTTGCTGGGGAATTCTGGGAATTGAAATCCACGTATTTCAAGTTGTTAAGTTTGAAAAACACAGGAGAAGGTCTTATAGTCTCTCCCCCGTTACTCACTGTGTCTTAGGACAGAATTATTGGATGCTTATCAAGTAGCTTCTAAGAATATTTCAAATTTGGCCATATAGGCCGACCAAGTGGACCTCTCTGGGTCAAACAGCTCCGGAGGCTGAATAAGTGAAGGGGTCGACATACTGATTTTTTTCTAAAAAAAAAATCACCTCTAAGACCCTCGTCGCCAATGTAATAGCTGAGAAACACGGTCTCCAAGTTAAACTGTTTATTTCTCTTAGGCGCGTAACGAGCGGCTGAAACACTCACTCCAGGCGCGAGTGAAGCAGAAGGCGCGTAAGACAGGGAGCGCTTCTATTTAAAGACTTTCACCCAGCAACAACCGGCGGCTGACAGCTCTTCCATTTTGGCGCCTGCTACAGCGACCAATAGGAAGCAGGTAAACAATTCCTATGGGTTATTACGATTTCTGCTTAACAACATCGTTTAACAAGTTAACCTAGATATAGAAAATTACAGAACTTTCAGGATTCAACAGGCCCCTTCCTGCTTTTCAAAGGAAACGGGATATTTTTGTTGTTGTTCAGTCCTTAAGTCATCCCTGACCTTCTGTGACCCCCTAGACCAGTGATGGCGAACCTATGGCACGAGTGTCACAGTTGGCACATGGAGTCATATCTGCTGACACACGAGCTGCTGCTGTAGCTCAACTCCAACGTGTACGTGTGTCCCGGCCAGCTAGTTTTTGGCTGACACAGAGGCTCTGGGAGAGCATTTTTGGCTTCCAGAGAGCCTCCAGGGGATGGGGAAGGACATTTCTATCCTCCCCCGCCTCTATGGAAGCTTTTGGAACCTGAGTAGGTTGAAACATGATCCTACTGGGCCCACCAGATATTGGGAAACAGGCCATTTCCAGCCTCCAGAGGGCCTCCGGGGGGTGAGGGAAACCTGTTTTCGCCCTCCCCAGGCATTGAATTATGGGTGTGGGCATTTATTTATTTATTGTTAGAGTTGAAAGGGACCATGAAAGCCATCAAGTTCAACCCTCTGCCCAAGCAGGAACCTATAGCACACCAGTCAAGTGGCAGTTCAATCTTGTTTTAAAAATGTCCAGAGTGTTGGAATTCACAACATCCGCTGGTAGATTGTTCCATTGGTTGATCGCTCTGACCATCAGGAAGTTCTTCCTTATCTCCATGTTGAATCTCTCCTTGGTCAGCTTCCAGCCGTTGTTCCTCGTCCGGCCCTCTGGTGCCCTGAAGAATAAAGTGATCCCCTCCCCTCTGTGACATCCCCTCGTATACCTGTAGACTGCTATCATGTCCGCTCTGGCCCTCCTTTTCCCTAGGCTATCCATGCCCAGTTCCCTCAGTCTCTCTTCATAAGTCTTGGTTTCCAATCCCTTAATCATCTTGGTTGCTCTTTTTTGCACCTTCTCCAGAGTTTCAACGTCTCTTTTGAAGTGTGGTGACCAGAACTGAATACAGTACTCCAGGTGTGGTCGGACCAGGGCGTAGTAGAATGTGCATGTGTGATAGAATGCATCCACACTCTTTCTGCACCCGAGGAAAAAAAGGTTCGCCATCACTGCCCTAGACCACAAGATACCAGTCCCCCACCCCCGTCCTCCACTGTGTCCCAATGAGCATAGTTTGGGATTTCACCCAAACAATGCCCACTGCATTGATGGCACTTTCTATCCATCTCATCTTCTGTATAGGGTGCTCAGCATCTCTGGTGTAGGAGCATATCGTGTTAGAAACATAGAAACATAGAAGACTGACGGCAGAAAAAGACCTCATGGACCATCTAATCTGCCCTTATACTATTTCCTGTATTTTATCTTACAATGGATATATGTTTATCCCAGGCATGTTTAAATTCAGTTACTGTGGATTTACCAACCACGTCTGCTGGAAGTTTGTTCCAAGGATCTACTACTCTTTCAGTAAAATAATATTTTCTCATGTTGCCTTTGATCTTTCCCCCAACTAACTTCAGATTGTGTCCCCTTGTTCTTGTGTTCACTTTCCTATTAAAAACACTTCCCTCCTGAACCTTATTTAACCCTTTAACATATTTAAATGTTTTGATCATGTCCCCCCTTTTCCTTCTGTCCTCCAGACTATACAGATTGATTTCATTAAGTCTTTCCTGATACATTTTATGCTTAAGACCTTCCACTATTCTTGTAGCCCATCTTTGGACCCGTTCAATTTTGTCAATATCTTTTTGTAGGTGAGGTCTCCAGAACTGAACACAGTACTCCAAATGTGGTCTCACCAGCGCTCTATATAAGGGGATCACAATCTCCTTCTTCCTGCTTGTTATACCTCTAGCTATGCAGCCAAGCATCCTACTTGCTTTTCCTACCGCCCGACCACACTGCTCACCCATTTTGAGACTGTCAGAAATCACTACCCCTAAATCCTTCTCTTCTGAAGTTTTTGCTAACACAGAACTGCCAATGCAATACTCAGATTGAGGATTCCTTTTCCCCAAGTGCATTATTTTACATTTGGAAACATTAAACTGCAGTTTCCATTGCTTTGACCATTTATCTAGTAAAGCTAAATCATTTACCATATTACAGACCCCTCCAGGAATATCAACCCTATTGTACACTTTAGAGTCATCGGCAAATAGGCAAGCCTTCCCTATTCTTTTATGACAGTTCACCGTTAGTCCCCACCTGTCACTCAGCTCTCACCTATGGCTCCTAGTAGCTGTAGCATGCGCAGCAGCCACATCCCGGGCAATAGTTTCAACAAGCTGGCCAAACCAGGTTGAGAGTAGCCGTTGGGACATTGACCTTCAACGAGATAGGGACTTGTCTATCCTGATTATGTAAAGACAGATTCTGGTGGACTGAGTGGATGAAACCTACTAGAATAGGTCAATGGTGATGAAGGTGGTCTCTGCAAGCGATGTGGTATGCTAAGAGCACGGCAAGACACGAAAGATGCCCTGGTCAACTACCAGGAGAAGGGAAACTCTGACTGACAACCTCCACAGCCTTGTGGCTGTATCCATCATTGGAAAAGGCTTCAGGAGTAAACCTCGAGGCAAAATCCGGAGCCAGAGTTCTGAAAGTAATTTGTGACTGTGTACAGCCACGTTCTGATAACTCCTGCGACGTAGCTGAAACAAATAATATTGGCCTTTGCCATTTATTTGTTTGTTTGTTTGTTTATTTATTTATAGAAACATAGAAGTCTGACGGCAGGAAAAGACCTCATGGTCCATCTAGTCTGCCCTCACACTATTTTCTGTATTTTATCTTAGGATGGATATATGTTTATCCCAGGCATGTTTAAATTCAGTTACTGTGGATTTATCTACCACGTCTGCTGGAAGTTTGTTCCAAGCATCTACTACTCTTTCAGTCAAATAATATTTTCTCATGTTGCTTATGATCTTTCCCCCAACTAACTTCAGATTGTGTCCCCTTGTTCTTGTGTTCACTTTCCTATTAAAAACACTTCCCTCCTGGACCTTATTTAACCCTTTAAAATATTTAAATGTTTCAATCATTATTTGTTTGTTTGTTTGTTTATTCCAATGCACAACAATACACAATGAAGGTTATAGAGGTTATACTCGAGTAAAATATATTGGAGAAAGAATAGAAGTGAAAATTTAGGAATAGAATATATCAATTAGAGAATAGAAGGATATTATGAGAGTAGTATAAGAAGAATAGAATAGAAGAATAGTAGATACAATATATGAGATATAGGAGAGACAATAGGACAGGGGATGGGAGGCACCCTAGTGCACTTATTCACGCCTCTTACTGACCTCTGGAGAGGTCAACTGTGGATAGTCTGAGGGAAAAATGTTGGGGGTTAGAGGAAGATACTATGGAGTCTGGTAATGAGTTCCATGCTTTGACAAGTCGATTACTAAAGTCGTATTTTTTACAGTCCAATTTGGAGCGGTTAATATTAAGCTTGTATCTGTTGTGTGCTCTTGTGTTGTTGTGGTTGAAGCTGAAGTAGTCGTTGGCAGGCAGGACGTTGCAGCATATGATCTAAATAATTAATAAATAATTTATTAGATTTGTATGCCACCCCTCTCCGAGGACTCGGGGCAGCTCACAACAACACAAACAGTGTACAAATCCCATTTTAAAATGCAATTTAAAACCCTTATAATAAAATAAAATAATCACACAACTAATCAAACCATACACCAGCCTTGACAATTGGGGTGTGTGTTAGTTTCCCCATGCCTGGCGACAAAGATGAGTTTTTAATAACTTAAGAAAGGTGAGGAGGGTGGGGGCAGTCCTAATCTCTGGGGGGAGTTGGCTCCAGAGGGCCGGGGCCGCCACAGAGAAGGCTCTTCCCCTGGGTCCCGCCAGATGACATTGTTTAGTCGATGGGACCCGGAGAAGGTGAACTCTGTGGGACCTAATCGGCCGCTGGGATTTGTGCGGTAGAAGGTGGTCTCTTGTGGGCAATACATTCCATTGGATTATTTCAGAGACGTAGAGAGAGGGGATCTGCTGCTTGGGTAACAGTCTATCCTCCATACTAACCTACCTAGGCTTCATGCTTTGGGGAATCCAGAGCATGATACCATGGTCTTTCGAGACCGAAGGATGCCAATGCATCCTCTGCTGTCCTTTTGCCTTCCATCTTTCTCAACATCAGGGTCTTTTCCAATGAGCGCTGTGTTATCATATGTCGGTCAAATTATTTGAGTTTCAGTTTCAGAATTTTTCCTTCCAAAGAACAGTAAAAGTTGATTTCCTTAGGATTGAATGATTTGATCTCTTTGCAGTCCAAGGGATTCCCAAGAGTCTTCTCCAGTCTTGACCACAATTAAAGAGCATCAGTGCTTAGCCTTCCTTGTAGTCTAACTCTCAAAGCCACACTGGAAAAACTATAGCTTTGACTATACAGACCAAACAGGATAATAAGAAGATTAAATAGACTTTGAATGTCCAGGCACATTGGCATGAAGATGTAACTCCATTGAGAAAGCAGCTCCATATTTATCTGATTCTACGGTACTAGACAAATAATTCCCTGAACACCGTCAAACTATTTCCTAAGTCTGCACTAGTATTAATCTTCTCATCGTTCCCATCACCCATCACCTCCCACAAATTACTGTGTGACTGTAACTTTGTTGCTTGTATCCTTACAATTTATATTGACCGGTTCCTAATATGATTTGATTGCTTATTTGTACCCGGACTATTATTAAGTGTTATACATTATGATTCTTGCTGAACTTATCCTTTCTTTTATGTACACTGAGAGCATATGCACCAAGACAAATTCCTTGTGTGTCCAATAACACTTGGCCAATAAATTCTATTCTATTCTACTACTATATTACTCTGCATGAGCCAAATTATTTCTCATTCAACTGTGGGAACTTTGAAAGCCCAGCTAAGCAAGCTTTTTTTCCCTGTTGAAATGTTTTGAAATGCTGAGTTTGTGGGCAGTCTGATTTCCCCTTTGTCAGGAACTCTTACCTCACCTCATTATCTTCCAGCTCTTGAACTCAAGACTCAAGGTGAAACCACATTATATTTTATGTTTGGTATGCGTGTGCTGCATGGTTTTAAATGATTGATGGGGTTTTACATGTTTTTAATATTAGATTTGTTTCATTGTGTTCTGCCGGGCTCTCTGATAGGAGCCTCTTGAAAATTCAAGGGTACAAATTTCAGACACACACACGTTTGAAAAATTCAAAACAATGTTCTTTATCACAAAAGTCAAAATAAACGAAGCACTCTTTTTGTATTGCAAAGAGCACTCTTCCCAAAACAACCGGGTAGTCTGTACAATTTCCCTTAAGCAGTCATTAAGTAGTTAGCCACCAGCTGTGAAGAAACTTCACACCCCTTCTTCTTCCAACGAAGGGAGACACACACACACACACACACACGTTGCTCTGCTTTGGTTTCAAAGGCGTGAAAAAGCAACAAAGTCCAGCTCACAAGATTCCTGACGAACTTTGAACAGATATTCTTCCATAATGGCCAAACCCACATGCTGCTATTTATAGCAGCAGCCCTAATTACTGGACCCCTTCCAAACACAGGTGGCCTCCCTTATTTCCTGTAATATGTTCTTACTTGGTCTCTTCTACGCATAATTCTGCGCTTGCGTGGGTCCAAAATGTCATCATCTGAAGCAATAGAAGATAAGGAAGATTGACTGCCTGGGCTGTGTGCCAAGCCCTCCTCTGCCGAGTCACTCCCACCTTCTTCTTCGTCCGAGGAAACTAAACTCTGAACTGATTCTGTCGGCAATAACACAGGCCTGTGACATGTTGAAGTTTCCCCTGCATCCACCTCCCCATTCCCTGGGGCAGCAGCTGGGCCAGAGCCAACCACAACACATTGTAATATTATTATTATTATTATTATTATTATTATTATTATTATTATTATTATTATTATTATTATATGACCTATAAGGTCGCTTCCAACTCTAACAAACAAACAAGACTCACTCATACACTCATCTCACCTCAACTATACAGTCAATTTTAGTTCTGAGACAACTTCCACATTAAAGTGCCCTCACTCCAAAAATTGAAATTGGCCAGTCCCTGCAGAGGAGAAGGGATAGAAATCACAAACACAGGCAGTCCTCAAATTACGACCAAAGTTCCATTGCTAAGCAAGGCAGTTGTTAAGGGGTATTTGCCCCATTTTGCAATCTTTCTTGTCCCAGGTGTTAATCAAATTTTTAAATCAGTGATTTCTTGAATCACGGCAGTTGTTGATTTTTTTGGTAACATGGTTGTTAAGTGAAACTGGTTTATTCATTGGCTTTGCTTGTCAGAAGGTTGCAAGAGGAGAATCATATGACCCCAGGATCATATGACTGCAATTGTCATAAATACTTGGCAGTTGCCAGGGATCCTATGACTGCAATTGTCATAAAGATCACATGACTGCAATTATGTACTCCTCAGTAAGACCTCAGTATTTACAGCCCCTACTTGACAAAATCATACACTGGGACTGTAATAAATAATTATCATATTTTCTTCAGGGTACAAATATATATGTAGTTTCTAGAACCGCTAAGTTTATAGTCAGGGCTGTTCAGATGAGAATACGTTTTATAGAACATATTGGGGTGGCATGCAAAGGAGATGAACTCACTTAAGAATATTTTATATCAGTATCTCAGATTTGTTTAATATAATCCTTTGCACGAGTTATATTCTCATGTTTTACTACTCAATTTTAGCATATTATACTGCATTTTAACTTATTATTTATTCAAATTCCCTCCATTTTAGCCAATTTTTATTGTATTTTAACCAGTCACAGTTTTATGACGACCGATGTGGTCCTTTTCTTCGCTTTGATATGGTCGATTGACTAATCAAATAAAGTTGATATTGATTGATTGACTGCAATTGTCATATGACTGCAATTGTTATAAAGATCACATGACTGCAATTGTCATATGACTGCAATTGTCATAAAGATCATATGACAGTTGCCAGGGATCATATGACTGCAATTGTTATAAATATTTGACAGTTGCCAAGCATCCAGCATGAAGCTGTCAAAAAAGCCAACACAGTCCTAGGATGCATTAATAGAGAGTTAGAATCAAGTGAAGTCTTAATATCACTTTATAATGCCTTGGTAAAGCCACACTTGGAATACTGCATCCAGTTTTGGTCACTAAGGTGTAAAAAAGATGTTGAAGCTCTAAAAAAAGTGCTCAGAAGAACAACAAAGATGATTAGGCAACTGGAGGCTAAAACATATAAAGAACAATTGTAGGAATTGGGTATGTCTATGAGGGTCGCCCAGAAAGTAATGCACCACATTTTTTTTCTTCAACATTTATTTATTGAATACAATGAAACTAACACACATGAAAGAAGGATGTTTCTTCTACACTCCCTATTTTTCCACGTAATCTCCGTCCCGTTTTATGGTCTTCCTCCAGCAAGACAAAAGGGCGTATATGCCTTGTCAGTACCACTCCTTGTTCTGGTCACGAAGCCATTTCTGTGCTGTGCAAATCACCTCTTCATCATCCTCAAAATGTCTTCCGCGACTAACCGTACTTCTGTCGACTGCAGATTCTCCATAAACTGCACACAAACGTTTGTGAATGTTCCCAACAGTTTCTTTCTCCGTAGTGAGAAATTCAGTGATGACATGCTGCTTATAACGTACATCACTTACAGACACCATTTTGAAACACTGCTGCAGCTACACTATCTGTCTGAAGAAACGCCAAATTTACACATGCACTCCTGACAATTGAAATAATGTTTATCTAAAGTTTTGCATTCGTACCAGTGCTGTAGGCTGAGAAAAAAAAATGTCGTGTATGGCTTTCTGGATGACCCTCGTAATGAAAAAAGAAAAAGACTAGGGGTAATATGATAGCAGTGATCCAATATCCCAGGGGCTGCCACAAAGAAGAGGGAGTCAAGCTATTCTCCAAAGCACCTGAGGGCAGGACAAAAAGCGACGGATGGAAACTAAACAAGGAGAGAAGCAACCTAGGCGAAATTTCCTGATGGTCAGAACAATTAATCAGTGGAACAACTTGCCTCCAGAGGTTGTGAATGCTCCAACACTGGAAGTGTTTAAGAAGAGATTAGACAACCATTTGTCTGAAATGGTATAGAGTTTCCTGTCTGAGCAGTGGGTTGGACTAGAAGACCTCCAAAGTCCCTTCCAACTCTGTTATTCTATTCTATTCTATTCTATTCTTGTCAGGATGAGCGTAATTAAAGTGCGTTTGAACCTTAAATCATCCCGGAGGCGATGGAGTGAAAGAGGATACATTTGTTTTCAAAAAACAAAGTTTCTTTTTATTATAAAAGTAGAACATTAAATATGTCATGAGAGACAAATGAAAATCTATATAGTCTGGAGGACAGAAGGAAAAGGGGGACACGATTGAAACATTTAAATATGTTAAAGGGTTAAATAGGGTCCAGGAGGGAAGTGTTTTTAATAGGAAAGTGAACACAAGAACAAGGGGACACAATCTGAAGTTAGTTGGGGGAAAGATCAAAGGCAACATGAGAAAATATTATTTTACTGAAAGAGTAGTAGATCCTTGGAACAAACTTCCAGCAGACGTGGTTAGTAAATCCACAGTAACCGAATTTAAACATGCCTGGGATAAACATATATCCATTGTAAGATAAAATACAGGAAATAGTATTAGGGCAGACTAGATGGACCATGAGGTCTTTTTCTGCCGTCAGTCTTCTATGTTTCTATGTTTCTAAATACATCTTCACATGATGGCTACTAAGACAGGAATGAATTAACTAATTTGGAGAATAGGATAAAGAGGGATGTGACATATAATGACGTGACAGGATTTTACATCATAGTAGGAGGACCTAATAAAAACACACACTATTTAATTACTGAATGACTCGGAATGTCTCTGGGGCTGTCAATATTCAGCGTGACAATTCTATTCTATTCTATTCTATTCTACTCTACTCTATTCTAAATTTTGACCACGAGTATTTTTTTCAGTGCCACTGTACCTTTGAACTAAACAAATGGTTATAAGTGAAGGACTACCTATACTTATAATCCTTGACCTATGACCATAGTTCCCTCTAAGCTGAGCAGTGAGCAATCGCTCACTTAAAAATCATCATCAACTCAGAGTTTTCCAAACCTGCCCAGAAGCCGAGAGGGAAAAAGTGAGAGGGAAGGAGAGAGAGAGGAAGAGAGGAAGAGAGAGAAACAGATGGAAAAAAGAGAGGAAGGAAAAGAGAAAGAAAAAGAATGGGAGTAAGGAAGAGAGAAAGAAAATAAAAATCTAGTTTGAAACTAGCTCAACTATTTAAGTGGCATTTTGATATTGATAGAGTTGCCCTATTATGAGCTCACTGTTATAGACACACAGTACAGTATTTTATTTTGAAACTCTCTGAGGCAAAACAGGGTGGGTTTTTTATTTATTTATTTATTTGTTTGTTTGTTTGTTTGTTTGTTTGTTTATTATTTCTGTGCCGCCCAGTCCCAAAGGGACTGCCGCTCAGACACTATACTTTTCCGCCCCCCCCCCAAAATTAGAGGGAACACTGCCTATGACTGGTGATCGCAGGAAGCAAAATCTCATGTGGTTGACGCATGCATGAGATTTTGACAATTTTTTGCTTCAGTGCATGGAAGCAAAAGATTGCCGAAATCTCACGTGTGCATCCCCTCATGGGATTTTGAAGATACAGTACTAAACTTTGAAATTCCAGTGTTTTCTGCAAATCGATAGGTTTTTAGTTTGGGGTAGAATTGCAGAATGCAGAACCTTAATAAGTAAAAGATTAAAAATGGATCTCTGAATAAATCAGTGCAACAGTACAGGGAGTCCTTGATTTATGACCATTCCTGTAGCAACAGTTTGTCAGTGGCCTATGCAGACTGGGGAATTCAAACAATCGACTGCTTCTTGTTTTGAAAATAGACTCAATTCCCATTTCCCCTTTTCTGACATGTGTTTCCATTTAGTTATTTTTTCTTATTTTTCTCCACCCTGATGTTTGCAGGGCCAGATTTTCATTCATTCGTCCATTCATTTTGGGATGGGCAGAAGATAGACTGATTCATTTCTCTCCTTAACCTGATTTCCCAGAAAATTACACAGGTCAGCTGAAAATTTCTGAGCAAGCGTCTTAATTCAACCGAGAAACTGAAATTAATGGAAAATTTTTCTAGCAGAATCTGGTTTGGGGCATCCCCTGATGCCTTTTTTTTTAAAAAAAGTTTTATTTATTAGTTTTTCCAGCTCTTTTTTTTTTAAAAAAACCATCACTATAAATTAATACAGATCTATGCCCGTTTTCGTATGTTTGTTACATTTCTTACATTTTCTCTGCATAATTACATACATGTTTATATATTTCTCATTTTTCATACATCCTTTCACATTTCATCCCTAACCTTTGCTTTTATTTTCAATCCAGTTATACCAATTATTCCAGATCTCATGATATTCTGAATTATTTGTTCCCTTAATCTCCATGGTCATCTTATCCCATTCTGTGCATCTGTATATTTTGTCTATAGTATTGTTTCCTGGGGGGGTCTCTTTATTCTTCCAAAATTGTGCATATGATATCCTTACAGCCATAGTTATGTGATTTATTAAATATTGAATTTTTTGGGGGGGGGTATTTTTTCTTCCCAATTCCTAATAGCATACATTCAGGAGTGAATTCTATGTCCATATCTGTTATCTCCAGTAGCCATTTATGAATTGTTTTCCAGAATCCTTTTGCTTTGGGACATGTCCACCACGAATGATGTTTTTTTTTAATTTATTTATTTATTTATTTATTTATTTAGTTAGTTAGTTAGTTAGTTAGTTAGTTAGTTAGTTAGTCCAATACACAATGAGGGTTTTAGTTGGTATATATATATACATAGTAAAATACATGATGAAGGTTATAGAAGAGATACTCATAGTAAAATATATCTATGAAAGAATAGAAAAGAAGATATAGTAATAGAACATATCAATGAAAGAATAGAAGAAGAGATATAGGAATAGAAGAAAGGTACAGGAGATATAGGAGAGCAATAGGACAGGGGACGGATGGCACTCTAGTGCACTTATGCACGCCCCTTACTGACCTCTTAGGAATCTGGATAGGTCAACCATGGATAATCTAAGGGTAAAGTGTTGGGGGTTTGGGAATGACACTACGGAGTCCGGTAATCAGTTCCATGCTTCGACCACTCGGTTACTGAAGTCATATTTTTTACGGTCAAGTTTGGAGCGGTTAATATTAAGTTTAAATCTGTTGTGTGCTCTTGTGTTGTTGTGGTTGAAGCTGAAGTAGTCGCCGACATGCAGGACGTTGCAGCATATGATCTTGTGGGCAATACTTAGATCTTGTTTAAGGCGGCTTAGCTCTAGGCTTTCTAGGCCCAGGATTGAAAGTCTAGTCTCGTAAGGTATTCTGTTTTGAGTGGAGGAGTGAAGGGCTCTTCCGGTGAAGTATTTGCATGTGCCTTCAGTAGCTCTTCTTCTCTAGGAATTGTTAATTTCAATTTGTTTGTTGTAGTACATTTAAAAAAAAAAAATCATCAGCAGGCCTTTATCTCAAGGCTGTCCACTTAGCTGGGTGCTCCAATGCCATTTAAATTTTAAACATTTTAGAGCTGCCTTTGTTTTGCCATCTCAGCAACCTCAGAAAATGTGCAGTTTCTTTGCAGGCAGCCTGTGGAATGCCACTGACATTTTTATTTGAAGAAAGAAAAAGGCTGTGAAATTAAATTACTTTTATTGGTAAAGTATGGAAGATGAACAAACAATGAATCCATTAAAAGTCTAGTCTCATAGGGTATTCTGTTTTGAGTTGATTGGTCTGTCAAACATGTAGAAGAGAACAGGTATACAGTATAAACATAAATAGGGACATAGTAAATGGGTATGAAAAAATGGAGGCATGGTATGCATCAGGCAGGGGTTCTTCATATCCGGTGCCACTGGCATGCTCCCGGACCCCAGCGTGGACGGGTGCACATCCGGCAGGCAAGTGTGCATGCATTGGCGCAAGATTCACTTCTGTACATGCGCTAGAAGCAAAATCCACACCCACACATGCAAGATTTTGCCAATTTTTGGTGGTTTTTTTTGCTTCTGCGCATGTTTTTAGAGTAATTAATTATATTAATTGTATTTTAAACTTTGATATTGTATACTGTTTTTATTATGTTGTGAGCCACCCTGACTCTTCAGAAAGGGATGGCATACAAATCCAATAAATAAATAAATAATAATAAATAAACCATGGTTTGGGGGGCAACAATTTTGCGAACAGTGTGGGTTGCTCAGTCTTTCAGCAGAAGGACCACACTCTGAGCAGAGACAGGTTACAAGCGGTGTGCCACAAGGGTCTGTTCTGGGTCCTATTCTTTTTAATATGTTTGTGAGTGACATAGGGGAAGGTTTGGTAGGGAAGGTTTGCCTATTTGCCGATGACTCTAAAGTGTGCAATAGGGTTGATATTCCTGGAGGGATCTGTAATATGGTAAATGATTTAGCTTTACTAGATAAATGGTCAAAGCAATGGAAACTGCAGTTTAATGTTTCCAAATGAAAAATAATGCACTTGGGGAAAAGGAATTCTCAATCTGAGTATTGCATTGGCAGTTCTGTGTTAGCAAAAACTTCAGAAGAGAAGGATTTAGGGGTAGTGATTTCTGACAGTCTCAAAATGGGTGAGCAGTGTGGTCGGGCAGTAGGAAAAGCAAGTAGGATGCTTGGCTGCATAGCTAGAGGTATAACAAGCAGGAAGAGGGAGATTGTGATCCCCTTATATAGAGCGCTGGTGAGACCCCATTTGGAATACTGTGTTCAGTTCTGGAGACCTCACCTACAAAAAGATATTGACAAAATTGAACGGGTCCAAAGACGGGCTACAAGAATGGTGGAAGGTCTTAAGCATAAAACGTATCAGGAAAGACTTAATGAACTCAATCTGTATAGTCTGGAGGACAGAAGGAAAAGGGGGGACATGATCGAAACATTTAAATATAAGTTAAATAAGGGTTAAATAAGGTTCAGGAGGGAAGTGTTTTTAATAGGAAAGTGAACACAAGAACAAGGGGACACAATCTGAAGTTAGTTGGGGGAAAGATCAAAAGCAACGTGAGAAAATATTATTTCACTGAAAGAGTAGTAGATCCTTGGAACAAACTTCCAGCAGACGTGGTTGGTAAATCCACAGTAACTGAATTTAAACATGCCTGGGATAAACATATATCCATTGTAAGATAAAATACAGGAAATAGTATAAGGGCAGACTAGATGGACCATGAGGTCTTTTTCTGCCGTCAGTCTTCTACCGTATGTTTCTAAAAAGGGAACGAGTCCATGAGAAAAAGTAAGCATAATTTTTTTTTTTTTAAATGCTTTAAACTGAATTAAAAGTGTCACTGCAATACAATGACAGTACTGCAGTTATATTTGGACATTTGTTTTCTTCTTTATGTCATTTCATGTTAAAAATTATTTTATCATCGTTACATCATCAGTCCTGCTTACAAGGTCTGATTTTGAGGAAGGGAAAACTCAGCAGAGCCTTGGAAATTCCCTAGTTAGTAAGTCCCACAAGATGCCTGGTGAGTTTTAGAAGTAAAAATAATTAAAGAAACAAACCTAAACATTCGTGCTGGCTAGCTGGCAGTAAAACATCCTGCACATTTGTGAGGAAAGCCAAAAGTGACTCATCTGTCACTCTTAAAAGTAAAGGACTCCCCACCTATCTCTGCTTGCATTTAAAGTGGGTATAAAATGCAATTGACTTTGTTTTATGGTCCAATGAGTGGGTGAATATTCAGAGAGAGAGGAACCTTCTGGCTACGAAGATCTTGCAACAGACAGGTAAAAAAAAGAAAGAAAGAGCCTCAAAGTAAGATCGTTTTCTCCTGCCAGCTGTGTGAAAAGGAATGATAGGAAAAAAATCTTTCCTCTGTGGGGCAGTAGAGACTTCTCAAATTGGGTCAGTAAGAGATATTTTGGCTGAGAGAAGAAATTGGCCAATATTGTCTCGGGCTAAAATGCAAGAGAGAAGAAGACTGATGCTTGCTTAAGAAGCATGCACATCCCTGGCACGGTTTTCGTCTGTTAGGTTTTGTATGGCACAGGTAACTCCAGAAAGTTCTAGGAACTCTGCCAAGTAGATAGTTCGGCAGACTCCAAAGTTATTTAAAAAAAAAAAAAAAAATCTGATCCAGGCAGCAGCAGGAACTGATTCAAGAGCTCTTGATCTGAAATCTGCAACAGGAGAATTACAGTGAGGGGTGTGTATGTGCGTCCCGTTCAGTTTCTTGGTCTGGTAAGTTCGTGGGAAATTGCAATTTTCCTTGGCACCATCTTCAAATTGATTGGAATTTTGTACAAGTTGAGAGTGTGGGAGACTTTAATGCATGGGGTGGGGGATGCCTTACAAGTTGGTTTAAAAAGTAGCCCTTGGGGTAAGCTCTTTAAAGAAATGACTGCAGTGCCTTTTTACAAATTTATAAATTTAGAAACACCGGATTTTTTTGAACGAGTCCCTCAAAAAGCAATCTACTGCACTTTCATCAAATGAAATGGATTATAATTATAATGATAGATGAGGTGGTATTATTTTATTAAAGGTTTTTAGATAAAAGAAATGTATACTGATTAGGTGGATTGATAACCAAATACTATATTTCCAATAAAAACTGAATAAGGGTTTATTAAACCGATGGTGTTGATATGTAAAGATAGAAAATAAGTAGATTTAAGTGATATAATTTGGTTTCCTCTCTTTCCTTGGGAATGATACGGTTATGATAATATCTTGTAAGATTTTGATGATAAAGTATAGGTGATTAATATTTAAGATTAAATAACTTTTCTATTTGAAGAGCAATTAGTATATGATAAGGGTAAAGAAATTTTAAAGGGGTAAATAAGGATGTATGACATTTGAAGATAACCACTTTGGCCTAAATGTAATAAAATTTAATAGATAAGTGAAAGCAAATAGATGAGATATAGTATTGTAAGTTTGTATAACGATATTGAAAAGTTTATATGAAAGTTTTCCAGGTGATAAAAGTAAAGGAGACAACATATTGTTGGATGATAAATACCGAATATAAATGTAAATTCATTGTATTGTATTAAAGATTGAAGGCATATAATATTGCACTGTTTAAAAGTGAAGAAAGATAAAAAAACGTTTACCCCAAAAACGAAGTGGAACAATTATCATTATTTTGTGATTCATAATTATAGTATGACATTTTTAATGTTACCTTTCAAGAGATTTTTTTTTAAGCAACCAAATTTTGGATTCAGCCCTGCTGAAATCCCATTTATTTTGGGACTAAATTAAAAAAAAATAAAGGTTTGTAGATTTTAATGTATTTATTTGATTAAATTTATATACTGCCCATCTGGTTATTTGGGATGAAGCTGGGAGGCTATAGATTTGCATTACAACTCCACTGGCAGCATTAAAGAAAAGATTGTTCAATATGACACACTAATAATAATAATAATAATAATAATAATTATTATTATTATTATTATTATTATTATTATTATTATTATTATTTATTAGATTTGTATGCCACCCCTCTCCAAAGACTTGGGGCGGCTCACAACAATAATTTGACTATAACCAACAGTTGGTGATTATTTAAGATAAGATATTTCATAGAATCATAGAGTCATAGAGTTGGAAGAGACCTCCAGGGTCATCGGGTCCAAACCCTTGCTCAATGCAGGATTCATCAAACCATCCCAGAATGATTTAATTCATTAAGATGGAAAGTCCTTGTTTAAGTCTGTAGCACTTTCTATTTAGGGAGGTTTATTCACTTATAAATATGAGATTTGGAGTTGCAACTTAAATGTTGTCCATTAGATTGTTGCGGGAAATATAGGAGGAGGAAGGAAGGAATATTAGCTACATTTGTTACCTTGAGTTATTGTGGGATAAAAATTAATAAAATTAATATAAGGGGGGCGTTTGCCCAGGTCCGCCTGGTGCCGCAGTTGCGGCCCTATTTGGACCGGGAGTCACTGCTCACAGTCACTCATGCCCTCATCACCTCGAGGCTCGACTACTGTAACGCTCTCTACATGGGGCTACCTTTGAAAAATGTTTGGAAACTTCAGATCGTGCAGAATGCAGCTGCAAGAGCTATCATGGGATTTCCTAAATATGCCCATGTCACACCAACACTCCGCAGTCTGCATTGGTTGCTGATCGGTTTCCGGTCACAATTCAAAGTGTTGGTTATGACCTATAAAGCCCTTCATTGCATCGGACCAGAATATCTTCGGGACCGTCTTCTGCCACACGAATCCCAGCGACCAGTTAGGTCCCACAGAGTTGGCCTTCTCCAGATCCTGTCGACTAAACAATGCTGTTTGGTGGGACCCAGGGGAAGAGCCTTCTCTGTGGTGGCCCTGGCCCCCTGGAACCAACTCCCCCCAGATATCAGAGTTGCCCCCACCCTCCTTGCCTTTCGTAAGCTCCTTAAAACCCACCTCTGTCGTCAGGCATGGGGGAATTGAGATATTCTCTTCCCCATGGCTTATAAAAAAAATTATGCATGGTATGTCTGTATGTATGATTGGTCTCTTAAATTGGGGTTTCTTTTTAAAATTAACTTAAATATCAGATTTGTTTATATTGTTTTATTATTGTTGTTAGCCGCCCCGAGTCTGCGGAGAGGGGTGGCATACAAATTTGATTAATAAATAATAAATAAATAAAGATAATTATATTATTGTATACATAGATAAAAGACAGACAGATAACTTTGCCCATTTAATATTTGATTAAATATTACCTAATTGTCATTCATGTCCATGCTTCGCATTACCCAGTTTTGACATGACATTGCAAAACAATGGCATTTCTACATTTTTTTAATGGAAGGAAGCCAATAATGAAAGTTTCATCCCATTTTGCAGAGAATGTGAGCCAACTGCTTAGAAGTTATAAGTACAGTAATGCCCCTTTGAGTTTATGCATCAAACTTGTATGAATTTAATTAGCGGTGGGCTACGAGCCGGAACACTAAATTGCACTCGCCATTGCGGCTCGTAAGTTCTTGCGGGGCCAGTGTGATTTTGCTACTGCATCTGTGGAGGTAGCAAAATCGCGCATGGAGCCGCAGGTGTGCCCGTATTTCGGTGAGGTTTTTTTGCTTCCGGGCATACCGAAACACGTGCGTGATTTTGCTACCTCCACGGGTGCAGCAGCAAAATTGCGCTGGTCCCGCAAGAACTTAGCGTTTCAGCTTATAGCCCACCGCTGAATTTAGTTAATGCCATTGATTATGTCTGGGTACTTTTTTTTGCACCTGTATGGAAATGGTTTGGCATTGTTGGCCTTCTACGGGTCTCGACGACCAAACAATCTCGTTTGGTGGGCCCCAGGGGAAGAGCCTTCTCTGTGGCGGCCCCGGCCCTCTGGAATCAACTCCCCCCAGAGATTAGAACGGCCCCCACCCTCCTTGTCTTTCGCAAACTACTCAAGACCCACCTTTGTCGCCAGGCATGGGGGGGTTAAGATATTTCTTCCCCTAGGCCATTACAAGTTATGCATGGTATGTTTGTGTGTATGTTTGGTTTTTATAATTAGGGTTTTTAGTTGTTTTATTAAATTGGATTGTTACATGTTGTTTTTACCATTGTTGTTAGCCGCCCCAAGTCTGCGGAGAGGGGCGGCATACAAATCCAATAAATAAATAAATAAATAAATTGTCTTCTTTAGGGATAGTTTTAGGTCAGCCTATTGCCTTGGGATTATTATTATTGTTTTATGTGTTTTTATTGATTTTTCACATTTTACACATCATAACATTTCTAGGAGCCGATCTACAACCTTTCGTATACATTATTGTTATATTCATACAATTTATACATCATTTTACAGTACTTTCTAATTCTATATGAGCCAGGGTGGCGCAATGGTTAGAGTTATTATTTATTATTATTATTTATTAGATTTGCATGCCGCCCCTCTCTGAAGAAGTTCAGCACTACAGGCTAGTTTACCTAACTGCTAGCTGTAGTTCAGCAGTTCAAATCTCACCACTGGCTCAAGGTTGACTCAGCCTTCCATCCTTCCGAGGTAGGTAAAATGAGGATCCAGATTGTTAGGGGCAATATGCTGATTCTGTAAACCACTTAAAGAGGGCTGTAAAAGCCCCATTAAGCAGTATATGAGTCTAAATGCTATTGCTGTTGCTATATCTTCGTCCCACATTTTCTCTTTGATTTTCTATCATTGGTGCATTTATACCACTTTCCCCATTTTTAGTAGTAGTCTGAGTCCTTTTGTCCTCTACATTCCATGGTTAATTTGTCCATTCTGCACAATCACATATCTTAATGATCCAGCTTTCTATGGGTGCATTAAGAGTTTTCTCCAGCAATGCGCGCATGTAATTCTAGCAGCTGTTGTGATGTGCAAAATCAAATAGAAACATAGAAACATAGAAGTCTGACGGCAGAAAAAGACCTCATGGTCCATCTAGTCTGCCCTTATACTATTTTCTGTATTTTATCTTAGGATGGATATGTGTTTATCCCGTGATACTTCTATCGTATTGCCTTTTAAATACACCTAATAAAAGACGTTATGGGGTAAATTCTACTGTTGTTCCTATTGTTTCCTGTAACCAATTATCTTTGTCCAATATGTCTTCAAGATTGTTGTTGCTGTTGTTGTTGTGGTTGTCCACAACAACGGGTCCAAAGACAGGCTACAAGAATGGTGAAAGGTCTTAAGCATAAAACCTATCAGGAAAGACTTAATGAACTCAATCTGTATAGTCTGGAGGACAGAAGGAAAAGGGGGGGACATGATCGAAGCATTTAAATATATTAAAGGGTTAAATAGGGTCCAGGAGGGAAGTGTTTTTAATAGCAAAGTGAACTCAAGAACAAGGGGACACAATCTGAAGTTAGATAATAATAATAATAATAATAATAATAATAATAATAATAATAATAATTTATTAGATTTGTATGCCACCCCTCTCCGAAGACTCAGGGCGGCTCACAACAACGATAAAAACAATATTATACTGGCACAAATCTAATACTAAAAAAACTAAAAACCCTATCATAATTAAAAACCAAACAGCACATACATACCAAACATAAATTATAATAAGCCTGGGGGAAAGGTGTCTCAAATCCCCCATGCCTGGCGGTATAGGTGGGTCTTAAGTAGTTTACGGAAGACAAGGAGGGTGGGAGCAGTTCTAATCTCCGGGGGGAGTTGATTCCGGAGGGCCCTCACCTTCCATTGACCACCGTTCTCACCAGTTAGCATTTCCAGTCCTCTGTATTCCCAATAGTATCAATAGTTGGGGGAAAGATCAAAAGCAACACGAGAAAATATTATTTTACTAAAAGAGTAGTAGATCCTTGGAACAAACTTCCAGCAGACGTGGTGCATAAATCCACAGTAACTGAATTTAAACATGCCTGGGATAAACATATGTCCATCCTAAGATAAAATACAGAAAATAGTATGAGGGCAGACTAGATGGACCATGAGGTCTTTTTCTGCCATCAGACTTATATGTTTCTGTGTTGTTGTTATTGTTTTGGTCTTCCAAACCATCTTAGAATTCTGTGATCAACCAACATCACCTCTTTCATCACCTCTCCCTACTCCTATGGATCAGGAAGTAATAAGGACAGAATTAACAGGAGGATGCTTCCAATAAAAACAGGAAGGGACTTTTTCTTAATGGGACCTGATTGTGAAAAACATAGGAAGAGATTCTTGGCTAGGTTAAAACAGTGTGCAGAATCTTTATTTAACCCTGTTTCCTTCCTGGAAATCATCACAAAAGACTCAAGTGTCAAAATAGCCCTGGAGAAGAGTGCTTGCTTATGGGATAATATCTGTTTTTTACATACAGGTGTCCTCAATTTATGACTAGTCATTTAGCCACCAAAGTTATGAGCTACTGATAAAAGGGAGTTATGATCTGGTTCTGAAGTTCCAATGGTGGTCGTGGGCAGAGGTGAAATCTAGCAGGTTCTGGAGAACCGGTAATGGATGTTTTGAGTAGCATTTGCCTAATGAGCTGGCTGCGTTATGGTCATAAATTGAGGACTACCTGTATTAATCTGAAAAACCTGGAAGCATTATATGGTTATTTTGAAGCAATTGCCACGGGACTTGTATATAGTCCAGTGATGGCGAACCTATGACACGCGTGTCAGCACTGACACAGGTAGCCATTTTCAGTGACACGCGGCCGCCGGAGAAACTTTTGGAGAGAATGCGCCGGCACACGCGTGTGGGCCATCTTCGCCATCCAAGCCCGCCCGCCAAACGCATGCGACGCGAGCCGAAAGAAAAAAAGCCTCCTCACTCTCACCACCCCCTCCCGTTTCACCTTCGTTGCCACTTGGAGAAGCCCGCGCCTCCTTTGCCTCCCCCTCACCCAGCCCGAGAAGGGGGGGAAAAAAGCCGGCAGAGCGCAAGCGCAGGTTCTTAAAGGGTCCGCGCTGTTGACTTCCGAGCACCAAAAAAAAAAAAAAAAAAGGACGCGGACGTGTGAAGAGCAAGAATAGGAAAGTACAGCGTGGACTCGCTCGCGGGGGTAGCGCCCCCTCTTCTTTTAGTCATCAATCCATAGTGAGTAAACCAGCCAATTACTGTATTTGTTGCTAAATAGCAAATTCTGTGCTTGGACATATTAGGAAAAAATGGAAAATAAAGCAGTGTAAGTAATATTGTAGGAATGTGCAATGAGGCTTTATCTTGAACACTCTGTTTGGTTTTGAGTACTAAGTATAAAGTACTAAGGATCTTAGAAAACTAAAAGAAAAAAAAGGAGTGATCAACATTTTAGGATGGTCCCTTGTTCCTTGTAGTGTTTTATTTTTTTTAAATCTTACTGTTTGTCCTGTAGGCCATTTGGGATTTCTGAATAAAATATAGCCTGTAAATAAAATAAATATTTTTTCTTTAACAAGAAAAAAGATAAATAAGAGGGAATCTTGTATTTCCTTTTCTTTCCTGTTAAAAGCTAGGTCTCTACACATTTAATTTGAGTGGATGCCTTCAACCTCAATTGAAGATTTAGCCAATGAAATTCAGGAACAAAAAAGTCACTAAATCAGTGATGGCGAACCTGTGGCAGTCCAGCTGGACTGCCACAGGTTCGCCATCACTGGAAGAATTCCCCCTCCCCCTCATTTATCTTAGTTCATGGCACCCCACACAAGTTAAATAACAGCAAGACCAACAAAAGAAACCAACTGACAGATTAACAAAGAAGTCACTAAGCAGGTAAGTTAAATAATTATACATATTTGTTATTTAAACTATAAATATCACAATTTTTTTTTTCTCAAGGTGACACACCACCCGAATTATGCTCGGGTTTTTGGCGAATTTTGACACACCAAGCTCAAAAGGTTGCCCATCACTGATATAGTCTGTTGTAGAATGCAATCACACAACTGGAACCTTGTTTTCCTTTAATGTGTAAGACGGCCATCTTGATTTTTTGGCCCCACCCAAACACCGTTGACCTTCCCTTGCTTTTAAAACGAAAAGAGTCTTCTTTCTCTCTTCATGTCTACTATTTATTTCCTTTGCAGAAGCGGACATATTTAAAAAAAAATCTTTCTTGGCTAGGATTTCAACGGCAGCCAAACTGCCTTGGTCTGGATTATGCAGAGAATGAGGTATCCTTGGGCATTGCTTTGTGTGCCACCACCCAGCCACTCCGAGTTGTGGGAAGAGATGGATCTCAACAATAACAGGGAAAAGGCAAATGAAAATGGCCACAGGTGAGGCTGCTCCATGTTTCTCCATGTTTCTCCTTGGCTTGAAATTTGGAAATTACGGGAGAGATTACACAGGCCTACAAAAAAAATATTTTTTGTAATCATCGCAATTGACCTTGCACTTTTCTGAATCATTTTTTTTTGTTCTGATTTCAAAAATACATATAGATTTTCTGTAGTAGGAATAATAATAATAATAATAATGATAATAATAATAATATTAATAATAATAATAATGAAAATACAAAATCCAGCATAGTGATCTCATTTGCTGTGTTGTATTGACATAATAATAATAATAGTAATAATAGTAATAATAATAATAATAATAATAATAATAATAATAATAATAATAATAATTAGGTTTGTATACCGCCCCTCTCTGAAGACTTGGGGCGGCTCACAACAGCAATAAACAATGCAGTACAAATCCAATAATCAAAACTATAGCTAAGAACCCACTATCATTTAAAAATAGTCAATACTACCCAATCATAACCACACATAAATCTTACAAGCCAAAAAGAGAATACATCAATTATCCCTTGCCTCGTGACATTCAGTCGCTCAGATCCGGGCCGACCTCGACTCCAATTGTAAAACAGTGTCGACTGACAACGAGTCAGTCGAGGTGACTGGGGCACGTACTTGTCCACCTGTCTGGGAAGAGTTTGATCTGGTGACACCTGATGAAGTGGACAAGGCCATTGGAGCTGTGAATTCCGCCACCTGCTTACTGGATCCGTGTCCCTCCTGGTTGGTCTCGGCCAGCAGGGAGGTGACACGGAGCTGGGCCCAGGAGATTACCAACGCTTCCTTGGGGAGGGGAGTTTTTCCATCACTCTATAAAGAAGCGCTTGTGCGCCCCCTCCTCAAGAAGCCCTCCCTGGACCCAGCTGTACTTAACAACTACCGTCCAGTCTCCAACCTTCCCTTTATGGGGAAGGTTGTCGAGAAGGTGGTGGCACTCCAGCTCCAGCGGTCCTTGGAAGAAGCTGATTATCTAGGTCCCCAGCAGTCGGGTTTCAGGCCCGGTTACAGCACGGAAACCGCTTTGGTCGCGTTGATGGATGATCTCTGGCGGGCCCGGGACAGGGGTTTATCCTCTGTCCTGGTGCTCCTCGATCTCTCAGCGGCTTTCGATACCATCGACCATGGTATCCTTCTGCACCGGTTGGAGGGGCTGGGGGTGGGAGGCACTGTGCTCCAGTGGTTCTCCTCCTACCTCTCTGGCCGGTCGCAGTCGGTGTTAGTGGGGGGTCAGAGGTCGGCTCCGAGGTCTCTCCCTTGTGGGATGCCTCAGGGGTCGGTCCTCTCCCCCTTGCTATTTAACATCTACATGAAACCGCTGGGTGAGATCATCCAAGGACATGGGGTGAGGTATCATCAATATGCCGATGATACCCAGCTTTACATCTCCACCCCATGCCCAGTCAACGAAGCGGTGGAAGTGATGTGCCGGTGCCTGGAGGCTGTTGGGGCCTGGATGGGTGTCAACAGACTCAAACTCAACCCGGATAAGACGGAGTGGCTGTGGGTTCTGCCTCCCAAGGACAATCCCATCTGTCTGTCCATCACCCTGGGGGGGGAATTATTGACCCCCTCAGAGAGGGTCCGCAACTTGGGCGTCCTCCTCGATCCACAGCTCACATTAGAAAACCATCTCTCAGCTGTGGCGAGGGGGGCGTTTGCCCAGGTTCGCCTGGTGCACCAGTTGCGGCCCTATCTGGACCGGGACTCATTGCTCACAGTCACTCATGCCCTCATCACCTCGAGGTTCGACTACTGTAATGCTCTCTACATGGGGCTACCTTTGAAAAGTGTTCGGAAACTTCAGATCGTGCAGAATGCAGCTGCGAGAGCAGTCATGGGCTTACCCAGGTATGCCCATGTTTCACCATCACTCCGCAGTCTGCATTGGTTGCCGATCAATTTCCGGTCACAATTCAAAGTGTTGGTTATGACCTTTAAAGCCCTTCATGGCACTGGACCAGAATATCTCCGAGACCGCCTACTGCCGCACGAATCCCAGCGACCAATTAGGTCCCACAGAGTGGGCCTTCTCCGGGTCCCGTCAACTAAACAATGTCGGTTGGCGGGCCCCAGGGGAAGAGCCTTCTCTGTGGCGGCACCGACTCTCTGGAACCAACTCCCCCCAGAGATTAGAACTGCCCCTACTCTCCCTGCCTTCCGTAAACTCCTTAAAACCCACCTCTGCCGTCAGGCATGGGGGAACTGAAACACCTCCCCCGGGCATGTTTAATTTATGCATGGTATGTTTGTGTGTGCGTCTGTTAGTTTATGGGGTTCTTTTAAATCTTGTATACATTTTAAAGTTTTCTGATTATTTATGATTTGTTCTATTCTGTTGTGAGCCGCCCCGAGTCTTCGGAGAGGGGCGGCATACAAATCTAAATAATAAATAAATAAATAAATAAATAGATAGGTCTTCAGAGTCTTGCAGAAGGCCAGAAGGGGGGGCAGTTCGAATCTCCGGAGGGAGTTGCATGAATCCCAGCGGCCAATTAGATCCCACAGAGAAGGCTCTTCCCCTAGGTCCCGCCAGATGAAATTGTTTAGTCGACGGAACCCTGGAGAAGACCAACTCTGTGGGATCTAATTGGCCGCTGGGATTCATGCAGCAGAAGGCGGTCCTGTAGGTATTCTGGTCCGGCATCATTATTATAAGGTGTAGGAAACACACTGCTCAAAAAAAATAAAGGGGACACTTAAACAACAGAATATAAGTCCAAGTAAATCAAACTTCTGTGAAATCAAACTGTCCACTTAAGAAGCAACGCTGATTGACAATCAATTTCACATGCTGTTGTGCAAATGGAATAGTGGTGCAAATGAAGTATTCCATGAGAATATTTCATTCACTCAGATCTAGGATGTGTTATTTGAGTGTTCCCTTTATTTTTTTTGAGCCGTATATATTGGCAACATTAAGAAAACAGTAATTACCACATACATTGGAAAGGTAGAAATAACGTACTAACAAAAATGCTTCTATATCAGAAACGTTATGCGATAGAGCAAAAGTAAGCATATTTTTGGAATCAGCACATCCAACTCCATAAAACAGACATATTACCTTTGCTGATGGTTTTTTTTGTGTTGACCAGTGTTACGCTCTATTGGAAAACAGCCATGAAATTTCTCTCTCTCTCTCTCTCTCTCACACACACACACACACACACACACACACACAAACACACAATGTAGCATCATGCAGCCATTTGGGAGGTTTATAAAGTAGTGAAGGATGGGCTACAAAATATGAATGGCCTAGTCCTCCTTTAGGCACAGAAACAAACTGCATGATGTTAGCCCACCTCACAAGATTGTTGTAATGTGGAAAAAGGAAAGAGGGCATTATGGCTATAAATCTTATAAATGAAACCAGCCTCCCTCATTTGTGTCATCACAAACCATGGTACAATCGTTGGATAACTCTAGAACAGCGGTCCCAATAATGGGCTGCTGCCCCCATGGATTAGATTAGATTTATTGGATTTATATGCCGCCCCTCTCCGAAAACTCGGGGCGGCTCACAGCAAGACAAAAAACAATATATAATGACAATCCAATACCCACCAATCCAATTTCAATTTTAAGCTAAAAATTCACAAAAACAACCCCAAGTATTAAAACAAATAAACAAAACACACATACAATCAATCTAATACCAAAACAACATGGGCAAGGGGGAGATGTTTCAGTTCCCCCATGCCTGACGGCAGAGGTGGGTTTTAAGAAGTTTGCGAAAGGCAAGGAGGGTGGGGGCAATCCTAATCTCAGGGGGGAGTTGGTTCCAGAGGGTTGGAGCCGCCACAGAGAAGGCTCTTCCCCTGGGTCCCGCCAGACGACATTGTTTAGTCGACGGGACCCGGAGAAGGCCAACTCTGTGGGACCGAACCGGTCGCTGGGATTCGTGCGGCAGAAGGCGGTCCCGAAGGTATTCTGGTCCAGTGCCATGGAGGGCTTTATAGGTCATAACCAACACTTTGAATTGTGACCGGAAACTGATCGGCAACCAATGCAGGCTGCGGAGTGTTGGAGTGATATGGGCATACTTAGAGAAGCCCATAATTGCTCTCGCAGCTGCATTCTGCACGATCTGAAGTTTCCGAACACTTTTCAAAGGTAGCCCCATGTAGAGAGCGTTACAGTAGTCGAACCTCGAGGTGATTAGGGCATGAGTGACTGTGAGCAATGACTCCCGGTCCAAGTAGGGCCGCAACTGGCGCACCAGGCGAACCTGGGCAAACGCCCCCCTCGCCACAGCTGAAAGATGTTTCTCTAGTGTGAGCTGTGGATCGAGGAGGACGCCCAAGTTGCGGACCCTCTCTGAAGGGGTCAATAATTCCCCCCCCAGGGTAATGGATGGACAGATCGAGTTGTCCTTGGGAGGCAAGACCCACAGCCACTCCGTCTTGTCTGGATTGAGTTTGAGTTTGTTGACACCCATCCAGGCCCCAACAGCCTCCAGGCACCGGCACATCACTTCCACTGCTTCGTTGACTGGGCATGGGGTGGAGATGTACAGCTGGGTATCATCGGCATATTGATGATACCTCACCCCATGTCCTTGGATGATCTCGCCCAGCGGTTTCATGTAGATATTAAATAGCAGGGGGGAGAGGACCGACCCCTGAGGCACCCCACAAGGGAGAGACCTCGAGGTCGACCTCTGACCCCCCACTAACACCGACTGCGACCGACCAGAGAGGTAGGAGGAGAACCACTGGAGAACAGTGCCTCCCACTCCCAACCCCTCCAGCCGGCGCAGAAGGATACCATGGTCGATGGTATCGAAAGCCGCTGAGAGGTCAAGGAGCACCAGGACAGAGGACAAGCCCCTGTCCCGGGCCCGCCAGAGATCATCCATCAACGCGACCAAAGCAGTTTCCGTGCTGTAGCCGGGCCTGAATCCAGACTGCCGAGGACCTAGATAATCGGCTTCTTCCAAGGACCGCTGGAGTTGAAGTGCCACCACCTTCTCGACAACCTTCCCCATAAAGGGAAGGTTGGAGACTGGACGGTAGTTATTAAGCACGGCTGGGTCCAGGGAAGGCTTCTTGAGGAGGGGGCGCACAAGTGCCTCCTTATAAAGGGCCGGGAAGGACCCCCTCCCCAAGGAGGCGTTGACAATCTCCTGGACCCAGCTCCGTGTCACCTCCCGACTGGCCGAAACCAGCCAAGAGGGACACGGATCCAGTAAACAGGTGGCGGAACTCACAGCTCCAATGGCCTTGTCCACTTCATCAGGTGACACCAAGTCAAACTCCGCCCAGACAGGTGGACAAAGACGTTTAGCCCCAGTCGCCTCAACTGACTCGTTGTCAGTCGACTCTGTTTTACAATTGGAGTCGAGGTCCGCCCGGATCCGAGCGATTTTATCAGCGAAAAACGTGTTAAAGTCCTCAGCACTGCTCTGCAAGGGCTCCCCAACTCCCCCCTGATTAAGAAGGGAGCGGGTCACCCTGAACAGAGCGGCTGGGCGGGATTCCGCTGATGCAATCAAGGCGGCATGGTACGCGCATCTTGCCGCCTTGAGCGCCACTTTGTAAGTCTTAATATGAGCTCTTACAAGTGTTCGATCGGATTCAGACTTACTCTTCCTCCATCGCTTCTCCAGACGTCTCTTCTGGCGCTTCAACTCCCGGAGCTCCTCGTTGTACCATGGGGCTCTACGGGGTCTAGTGCCGCGGAGAGGTCGCAACGGCGCAATCCGGTCAAGAGCCCCTACTGCAGCCTTGTTCCAGGCCTCAGCAAGGGTCTCTGCCGAACTGTGAACGAGTGTATCTGGAATGACCCCAAGCGCCCTCTGGAAACCTTCTGGATCCATCAGGCGTCTGGGGCGGAACAACTTAATTGGTTCCGCCTCCCTGCGGGGAAGGATTGGAGCCAGGAAGTTAAGCCGCAGTAGGAAATGGTCTGACCATGACAAAGGCAACACTTCTAAGCCCCTTAGTCTCAGACCATTACTCAATTGCTCAGAGAGGAATATCATATCGGGTGCGTGCCCACCCCCGTGGGTTGGACCCTGAACTACTTGAGTCAGGTCCATGGCTGTCATGGTGGCCATGAACTCCTGTGCCAGTCCAGAGGAACCGCCGAGTGACGGCAGATTGAAGTCCCCCAGGACAATAAGTCCGGGGAACTCCACCGCCAACCCGGCCACCTCCTCGAGCAGCACAGGCAGGGCTGTTGACACGCAGCTGGGAGGCAGGTACGTGAGTAACAAGCCCACCTGAACCCCTAAGTCCAACTTCACCAGAAGGGACTCGCAACCCGCAACCTCTGGAGCAATGAGCCTACGCAGGCAAAGACTCTCCCTGGCTATAATAGCCACTCCTCCCCCCCTTCCCTGGGGTCGAGGTTGATGCCACACCCGAAACCCAGCTGGACAGATTTCCGAGAGAGGAACTCCTCCCTCTGGGCCCAGCCAGGTTTCGGTCACACAAGCCAGGTCGGCCTCCTCATCCAGGATCAAATCCCGGATGAGGAGAGCTTTATTTACCACCGACCTGGCATTGAGCAGCAGCAGCTTGAGCCCAGGGCCAGGATTACACTCGTCACCAGTATCTTGGGTTGAGCTCAAGGAGCCGGAAGGAGGGATCGCTACTAAGCAGCGATCTCTCCTTCCCCTGGAACGGCTAGCTCCAAGGCTCCCACCATATCTGCCTCTCCCCAGCAAGACCGGGATATTTTGACCCTCCGCCACCCCAGAGATAGGTGCCCCCTCCCCTCCTGCCTCTCCAGCGTCAGGTGTGCCAAGGGTATTATTTAAAACATAACCATTCAATTCATACATACTATAATCCCACCCCCCAAACCCATTCCATTTACTATCCCCCTCCCACCCACCCCCATTAAATTCATTCCCATAAAAATCCATTTCTAAAACCCTAATAATTAATTTAATTTAAAAAATAAATTATTAAAAAACACTACCCTTAAAATCAATTGATTAAAAACAGTAAGTATAAAAACATTAATATAAACCTCAATTAGGAACTATAAATTAATTATTAAATAGAAATGAAGGCAAAGAACAGCAGCAAGAGGGAACCAAACTCCAGGCTAACTGATGTCTTGGTCTCAAAGTGTCTTAAAGTGTCTTAAAGCCAATGTCTTAATCTTAAAGTGCAATAAAAGAGTGGACTTCTCAGTGTTGGCAACTGCCATTAACCGGCACCCCAGGGTCTGACTCTTATCTTGTTTGGGATTGTTCCAAGTTCTCTCCCTGTAGCAGTCCCAATAATCGCTGGTCACCCCAGTCTCCCCCCAAGAGTTCTTAGTTCTTTTGGGCGACATCTCTGAATCCCCACAGCTTCCGTTGCTCCGTACGGCTCTCAAACCTCTTCTGAGCAGCCTCCACATGGCCCCGACAGAGATGGTAATTAGTTGGCAGTTCAGATTCCACTGCCAGGCAGCATCCCCTTCGACACCAGGCGCCCCCACCATTTGGCGTCCTGGCATCTGAGATCTGCCTTGTCCGGTAAGCCAGGGCTAGCAGGGCTGTCTAATCCGATCCTGGTCAGCTGCAGATCGGCGCGGCAGGCAGGAGGCAATGAACGGCTCGAATTCTCTCCTCGCAGCCGTCATTTCTTGAGTCCCAGCCGCTCCCAGCTGACTCTCGGCGTCCTCAATGCCTCTGCCGCTTTTTCTCCTGTCGGTTCTTCTCACAATTCTCCTACCGACGACAGGCAGCTAAGTGGCAAGCAGATGTCAAGCAGTTGCAGAGGAGGATGGAGGAGGATGGTTTAGACGGCAAGCGGCAAGCGGCTAAGGGGGGGGGGGGGGGCAGGCGGCTCAGGTTGTAACGGCGGCCGCCATTTTCGGCGTCACAG
Organism: Erythrolamprus reginae; assembly: GCF_031021105.1. Lineage (NCBI taxonomy): Eukaryota > Metazoa > Chordata > Lepidosauria > Squamata > Dipsadidae > Erythrolamprus > Erythrolamprus reginae. Next base: position 412,403,206 of record NC_091950.1, read on the forward strand.
CTGGTCCCAGCGGATCAACAAGTTGTCTCTCGAACGCCTCTCCAGCGCCTCCAGCATTTTCCCAGTCAGGATCCTCCAACACGGGCACTTCTCCCCTCTCCGATGTTATAAAAAATAAGTTGCTGTGTTTGTTAAAGAGCCTCCATATTTCGATGTTCCCCCCGTAGTCCAGCGGAGCAACGGAACTCTCCTCCCTGTTGCTTCACCGGAACCGGATAGCATGGGGTGGGGGACAGAGTGGGGGTAGCGCGTTTATGCACTATTTATTGAATACAATAGTTTTTTTAATTGCCCTTCCTTCTCTAATACCTTAGTATGATCCTTAATTACTTTTAAAATAGGAAATATTTAAATAGTATGTTTATACCCATAAACGCTTTAAGCATTTTAAGCATTATCTAGAACTGAACTTTTACAGCAATGAAAGAAAATTGAGCTACTTGCCTAATCTGTTCTCATATTGAACCTTGTGGGTTCAGTACACAACCTTAAAATGTTACTGTGCTGCTCAACAAATAATGCTGTCTATCATTTGTCCTTTTTGTGTCTATTCAAATAATGTGACTTAATCAACTGAAAAAGAGTCCCAGCACCTATTTGAAAACTTATCTTGGTCAGCAAGCCACTCCTACCCAGTCACATGACCTTTAAGCCACCCGCTGCTGACATGATTGTCAAGCCACTCCCACCTGGTCACATGACCACCAAGCCACTCCTACCTGGTCACATGACCATCAAGCCACACCAACAAAATAAACCACAGTGTGCCAATAAAAATTTTGACAGCCCATCCCTGAGTGGTCCCCAATCTTTCTGGCTCTGCAGACTGGCAGCGGAGATGGGGAGGTGTCACACATACGCCCTCTGCTTACACAAATGGAGCTTTGTGTGATTGCCGGACGCTTGTGTGAACCTGTTCCGAATGGGCGGTGGGCTGGTATCAGTCTACAGACCAAGGGTTGGAGAGCTCGTCTCCAGAAAATGCAAAAATTTATTTGTGCAGAGATTCTTAAGCCTAGGAAAATGTCACTCTTGGTATTGAGAGTGAGCCCTGGGTCCATTCCTCTGTCTGACCTATAAAGCCCTTCATGGCACTGGACCAGATTACCTCAGGGACCGCCTTCTGCGGCACGAATCCCAGCGACCAGTTAGGTCCCACAGAGTGTGTCTTCTCCGGGTCCCGTCAACTAAAGAATGCCGCTTGGCGGGACCCAGGGGAAGAGCCTTCTCTGTGGCGGCCCTGGCCCTCTGGAACCAACTCCTCCCAGAGATTAGAATTGCCCCCACCCTCCTTGCCTTTCGTAAGCTTCTTAAAACCCACCTCTGCCATCAGGCATGGGGGAACTGAGATTCCTTTTCCCACTAGGCCTTTACAATTGTATGCATGATATGTTTGTATGTATGTTTGGTTTTTTATATTAAGGGGTTTTTAATTCGCTTTTAGTATTGGATTATTACTGTACACTGTTTATGATTGCTGTTAGCTGCCCCCAGTTTTCGGAGAGGGGCTGCATATAAATCCAATAAATCCCATAGATAGATAGATAGATAGATAGATAGATAGATAGATAGATAGATAGATAGATAGATAGATAGATGATAGATAGATAGATAGATAGATAGATAGATAGGAAGAAAGATAGATAGATAGGTAGATAGATAGATAGATAGATAGATAGATAGATAGATGATAGATAGATAGATAGATAGATAGATAGATAGATAGATAGATAGATGATAGATAGATAGATAGATAGATAGATAGATAGATAGATAGATAGATAGATAGATAGATGATAGATAGATAGGAAGAAAGATAGATAGATAGGTAGATAGATAGATAGATAGATAGATAGATAGATAGATAGATAGATAGATAGATAGATAAATAAATAAATAAGCAAGCCTACCTCACAGGACTGTCTTCCGAACAGAACAGCAAAAAGGAAAGCTCAGCTAGGAAACGCCTTAAAGGAAAGGTGGGGAAACACGATAAGTTATTTTTTTTAAAAAGAAAAACCCTTTTCCCTTGCCCAGCCTGGAAACAAAAAGGAAGGGAGACAAGTTCAAAAATCATGATTATTCTATTCTACAGGAAAACAATGAAATCCACAACTATTTTCTTAACAAGGGCACATCTGGAATTCTTCGAAGGACCCACCCAGTTAATTCCCCAAAGCCATCCATTCTGTGAATTGCTTTCCCTGGCTTTGTTTTATTCCTATAACGAACTTGTTCCCCCATTGATCTCTGAAGCCATTTGACGGGGTTCTTTGTTTAGCTCAATGGGTGGTGCCCTGGCTTGGCACTCCCTCGACCCACAGCCAGCACCCCAGGAAGCCTCTCAGATTTATCAAGGCAATGGGACCATCACTAGTTATTTCACACCTGCTTCTCCTCATAAATAGTTCTTCTCCTCCATAAATGAGATTTAACCCAAAATTACATGAGAGTTTTTTAAAATTATTCCCTGGATATTTAGGAATGATTCAATTTTAATTGAAGTGTATGTTAATGAAGTGGCATCATCACATTGCTAACCTTTTTTCTTACTCATATATTGTATGTATCTACGCGCAGAAAGTGAAAATATCTTTTTGGATTCCATCATCCTATCTTATGCACACATTGACATTACAGCTGTTTATTTATAATTGCTCGCCAGTGTTTTTTCCAGCTCTGGAAAATCCACTTTTTAATACGTCAAACAGTGATGCCAAATATAATTTCTAGTTTTAAAAAAATTCCTCAACAACAATGGTTTTTTTCAGGTGCAGTTTCCTCACACTTTTTTCCCCCCAGTAGTCATTTGCTTTTTCAACTTTAGGAAGGTATAAAAATAAATCTGGGGCCAAAAAATGATCTTGGTGTCCGTGGATCGGTATCTTTCAGCTTGCTTTATCTCTTGTTTTCTGGCAAGGATAGCAACAGTGGGGAACACATATGCTGCCTTAAGAAAATATGATACAAATGATCCCAAAGATTTCCCCATTATGTTGGAAGTGTAAGAAGGAAATAGGGTCCTATTACCATCAATGGTGGACGTGTAGTAAAGTTAAGCTTTACTGGAAAATGATAGAAAGAATAATAAAAGAAATAGTAAAACAGGAGATAGAAATACAGTGATCCCCCGGTTATTGCGTCCCCGACCATTGCGAACAGGGTAATTTGCTATTTTTGAACCCGGAAGTCAAAACACCATCTGCGCATGCGTGCCCTTTTTTCTATGGGCACGCATGCGTAGATGGGCCGGGCAGATCAGCTGCTGGGCGGCTTCCCTGGGTCTTCCCCCTCTTGCTGGCGGGAGGGCGAAGCCCCACCCAGCACCCGCTCGCCCGCCCTTCGCCCGGGAAGTTCGCCAGGAGTCAGCGGAGAAGGGCGCGCCTGCTTTAAAACGATTGGAGCCGGCCGGCTCCGATCATTTTAAAGCAGGCGCGCCCTTCTCCGCTGACTCCTGGCGAACTTCCCCGCTTTAGGAGTCAGCGGAGAACGGCGCGCCTGCTTTAAAATGAGTCCCGAAGACAAACGCGGAAGTTTGACGTTTGTCTTCGGGACTCATTGGAAAGCTCCGATCGTTTTAAAGCAGGCGCGCCGTTCTCCGCTGACTCCTAAAGCGGGGAAGTTCGCCAGGAGTCAGCGGAGAACGGCGCGCCTGCTTTAAAACGATCGGAGCTTTCCAATGAGTCTTGAAGACAAACGTCAAACTTCCGCGTTTGTCTTCGGGACTCATTGGAAAGCCGCGCGGGTGTTTTAAAACGTCGCCGCCGACATGGGGGGCTTGCTAGCACCCCCCCAAACCCGGGTTCGGGGTTCGGGGGGGTGCTAGCGAGCCCCCCATGTCGGCGGCGACGTTTTAAAACAGCCGCGCCGCCCCCAATCTTTGGCTCCTCGCTAGCGCTGCGGAAGTTAAAAACACCATCTGCACATGCGCAGATGGTGTTTTTACTTCCGCAGCGCTACTTCGCGAAATCCCGCTCGTTGCGGGGGGTCCTGGAATGGAACCCTCGCAACGAGCGGGGGATCATTGTAACCCCAGAATTCTATTTACTGGGTATAACCAATCAGAAATATAAGAAAGAAATTTTACATTTAGTTATTCATATTTTGACCGCGGCCAGGATAATATATGCGCAAAATTGGAAAGGGGAAAATATCCCCAAGAAAAGGAAGTTATTAAAAAAATATTAGATTGCGCTGAAATGGATGTGATGACAAGACGGTTAAAAGATCAAGAAGAAACAGAATTTTATGAGATATGGAACAAAGTGTATATATGGATAAACAAGAAAAAATATTAAAAGTAAAAATAAACAAACAAATAAATAAATAAGATAATTGTATTAGTAGAGATATGATTTAAGTGTTATGTTAGAATTAGTAGGGATATGATTTAAGAGTTACCCGTATATACTCGAGTATAAGTCGCTCCGACTATAAGTCGAGGCCCCTACTTTTGCCACAAAAATTGGGGTAAATTTATTGACCCGTGTATAAGTCGAGGATGGAAAATGCAGCGGCTACTGGTAACTTATTAAAATGGAAACCAATAAAATTACATCAATTGAGGCATCAGTAGGGTAAATGTTTTAGAATATTTATTTCAAAGAAAACCAGTAAACTAGCTCTGTAAGTTTAAAAGAGGGTAAACAGGTATATGTACCCCAAGGCAGTATAGGCAAAAAAATTGCAAGTACTGTACTTACCTCAATCCCCCATTGCTCCTGCTGGTTTGGGTTAGGGTTAGGATATTTGGCCTCTCCTTGCCTCAAAGAGATACAATTTCCCTCTCTATTTACTATGACTAAACATCCAAAATATACTATTTAATTCTATGTATATATGCCGTATGTATACATACATATTACACACAGGCACACAAAAATATACCGTACATTGTTTACTATATAAACTGTATATGTACGGTATATTTACAGAGAGAGAGAGAGAGAGAGGGAGGGAGCTCTTGTAAAATTACCGGTATACTGTATACGGTACATTCAACCTCACTTACTGTAATAGGAAAAACAAACCCAGAGTCCACTTTCTGCCACACATTTAACCATAACTAGAACATTACACATATGGTACCTTCAGATGTACCAGTACTTCCCTAGCTTGCACATCACTGTTAGAGCTAGGAAATGCCATGGATTGAGTAAAATGTGGTGATTCTCACTGAACAACGCTTTTGTTCAACAACCACAATTTTGGGCTCAATTGTGGTCATAGGTCTTTCTTTCTTTCTTTCTTTCTGTCTCTCTCTCCTTCCTTTCTTCCTTCTCCCCCCCCTTTCTTTTTCTGTCTGCCTATCTTCTTTCCTTTTTCTTTCCTTCTTCAGTCCCTTCCCTCCCTCCCTTTCCTTTTTTGTCTTTTTTCCTTCCTACCATCTTTCTTTGTCTCTCTTCCTTTCTACCATCTTTTTTTTTCTTTCTTTCTGTCTTCCTTCTTTCCTAACTCCTTCCTTCCTTCCCTCTCTCCCTCCCTCTTTCCTTGCCGCCCAACTCCAACAGGACTCTGGATTCTCCCTTCTTAACCGGGCAGTTGCCGCTTTTTTGCTGTTTAGCGCTCGAACGCTGCACTAAACAGAAAGAAGCGGCAACTGCCCGGTTAAGAAGGGAGAATCCACCACCTAGCCAAACGGCTTTTTTACTGTTTAGCGCAGCGTTCGAGCGCTAAACAGCAAAAAAGCGGCAACTGCCCGGTTAAGAAGGGAGAATCTACCCCCTAGCCAAACGGCTTTTTTACTGTTTAGCGCAGCGTTCGAGCGCTAAACAGGAAAAAAGCCGTTTGGCTAGGGGGTGGATTCTCCCTTCTTAACCAGGCAGTTGCCGCTTCTTTCAAGCTGAAAGACGGCTGTCTTTCCCTAAGCCGCTTGCGCCCTCTTGTGGTGACCTGTCAGTCACCCGAGTATAAGTCGAGGTCGGGTTTTTCAGCCCATTTTTTGGGCTAAAAAACTCGACTTATACTCGAGTATATACGGTATGTTAGAATTAGTTTATGTATGAAGATTTATTATAAAAAGTTAAACAAATTTCTTCTTTTCATTTAAAGTAATAAGTTGATCTTAAGCATTTTTTGAATGTATTTTTTTTCTGTATTGAAATTTTACTTCTAGAATAAGCGGGGAAGATACAACCCCATTTTTATGTTAAATGTCGGTTTTGTCTATTTTAAGAAAATTAATAAAATTTATTGGGAAAAAAAGAAAATATGATACAAATGAAAATGGTATAGCAGTGATGGTGAACCTTACCGTCATACATTTCTCACATCTTCACAAAGGATTATTATTTCTCCTTTCTTCTAGTGTGGCAAAGCAGGAAGGTGCTCTCGTTAAGAGTCTGAGCAGGAAACCCAATGGCATCACATTGCTTGAGAAGGCAAAAGAAGTGAGTCTGGTTTTGGAGTCCCTCCATCCAAAGTTAAAACTGAAATACAGGGGATAGGGGATTCAGGGGTCTCCAACCTTGGCATCTTTAAGCCTGACTGACTTCAACTCCCAGAATTCCCCAACCAGCTTTGATAACTCTCCAAGAGGCCAGGGATGATTTTGTTTATTTCTTTATTATTACATTTATTTGTCACTTATCTTGTGGTTCATGGTAACTGAGCAACATTAGATGGTTACCCTCATCCAGAGAGCAACATAATTTCAGTAGCCAGACTAAGATGTAATTGGTTCAGTTTAGGCTTTAGTACTTTTTATGAAACTCGCTTGAGTTAAAATGACAAGTTAAATGACAACTGTAAAATGACAATTATGAGACTGTGCCCAAACCTGTGTCCATAAAAGACCTGAAACCTGTGCCTCAAGGTTGACTCATCCTTCCATCCTTCCAACGTGGGTAAAATGAGGACCCAGATTGTTGGGGGCAATAGGCTGATTCTGTAAACCGCTTAAAGAGGGCTGTAAAAGCACCATGAAGTGGTATATAAGTGGTATATAAACTACTTTCGTAAACTACTCAAGACCCACCTATACCGCCAGGCATGGGGGAGTTGAGACACCTTTCCCCCAGGCTCTTTATATTTTATATTTGGTATGTATGTGCTGTTTGGTTTTTAAATATGATAGGGTTTTATATGCTTCTTTTTTAATATTAGATTTGTTTCGCTATAATATTGTTTTTTATTATTGTTGTGAGCCGCCCCGAGTCTTCAGAGAGGGGTGGCATACAAATCTAATAAATTATTATTATTATTATTATTATTATTATTATACAAGTCTAAATGCTCTTGCCATTTCTATAAAAACATGCATTGTGAAGACAGTTACAAACCTAGTTGCTAAATCTGATTGTTTTTTATTGTTTCTTGTGTAGCATAAACTCCAACTCACTTGATAATTTGTATTCAGAATATTATGCAAAGGCAATGTAGTACAATAATCAGCTGACATGTATTTGGGTTAAATGTTTTATGCTGAATTCAATGTCCTACTCAGCTCTGAAGTTTACTCTTGTGAAGAGAAAAACAAATAGTTTCTAATGGATGGATGGATGGTTGGATGGATGGAAAGATAGAAAGTGATAGATGATAGATGATAGATGATGATAGATGATTAGATAGATAGATAGATAGATAGATAGATAGATAGATAGATAGATAGATAGACAGACAGACAGACAGACAGACAGACAGACAGACAGACAGACAGACAGACATGAATTTTAGAGGAAGACAGCAATAAGATCTAAAATAATCTAATCAAATGCATTGTTTTTTGTTTCTTTTCTGCCCAGAAACTTATCCAGAATAATACCGTACAAACATCCAGATGCCCAAGGCATTTAAAAATTAAAAATCAGGAGACTGGAACGATCCTTCAAGATGTATTGCACCAGGAGGCCAAAGAGGTAAGAGAAATGATTAGGTGTTTTTTCTAGCTGTCTAGCAGAAAATAGACACACTCGTGGCCATAGCAGATTCTCCCCTTCTCAGGGAAAGCTGAAGAAGACTCTTTAAATAACTGAAGGACTGTCATCTGTCATCCCAAGTCGCAGCCATAACTGTTACTGTTAGAAGCTTAAAATTACAGGAAGGCATATCCTCATTAAAATTAGCTTAAAAAACACATTATAATGAAAGAAATTAGTAGGGAAACTATTTGCCCAGGAAGGTAGAGATTTTCTTTTCACTATTCCTGCTTCAGCAGAGTTTGAGCAAGCATCTTCCAAGAATCCATTCCTGAGATTCCTGTTCAGAACACAAGTTGCATTGCTACCACTTCACTTTTGGATTCTATCTGTAGATTCTATCTAATAATTATTTGAGAATTTATCAAATGCAAAAATAAAGAAAATTAAAATAATAATTAAAAATACATAGTGTATATTAACACTACATACATACATACATACATACATACATACATACATACATACCGTGTTTCCCCGAAAGTAAGACAGTGTCTTACTTTCTTTTTATCCCCAAAAGCCCCACTATGTCTTACTTTCGGGGTATGTCTTATATTGGAAAAAAATTGTCGAATTTTTTGTTTTAACCATAAAATTAACATTTAGACGCGGTGACGTATGGAGGGGGGGCGGCGCGGAAGTGGGCAGGAGGCGGCGCTCATTAAGATCAGAGGGAGGTGGCAGACGCGGCGACGTAGGGAGAGGGGGACGGTGCGGAGGTGGGCAGGAGGCTGCGCGCAGCTAGATGAGAGGGAGGCGGCAATACCCCCGTGTTTCCCCGAAAGTAAGACATATGTCTTACTTTCGGGGTACGGCTTATATTAGCCGACCCCCCTGAAACCCCCGATACGTCTTACAATCAGGGGTGTCTTACTATCGGGGAAACAGGGTATATACATACAGTCAAGGGCTGCAAAAAAAATTACTACCACACTGTGGGCATGGCTTATTTTGTGGGTGTAATGGCTTGCTGGCCATGTGACCAAGTGGGAGTGGCTTGACAATCATGTGACGGGGTGGCTTAAAGATCATATGACTGGCTTAAAGATGGCCAACTTGACGTCACTAACATCAAGGGTTTGGGTTAGAGTTTGGGGGCCTGGCCTCTCTTTGCCTGAAAGAGATACAATTTCCCTTACGATTACTGAACATCCAAAATATACTCTTTAATTCTATGTATCTATGCCATATGTTTACATATATATTAAACACTGGCACACAAAAATATACATTATCTGCTGTATAAAGTGTATGTACACACATGCACATGCACAGCTCTTCTAAAATTATACACATTTTATTTTTATTTATTTATTTATTTAGTCCAATACCTAATACACATTGAAGAGAATAGATATGTAGTAATATAACTAAAGAAACGAATAGAAGAAAAGATATAAAAGTATAGGTGAACAAATTTGAAAGGAAGAAAAGATAAATGAGATAAGGAGAGACAATTGGACAGGGGACGGAAGGTACACTGGTGCCCTTATGCACACCCCTTACTGACCTCTAAGGAACCTGGAGAGGTCAATCGTGGATAGTCTAAGAGAAAAATGTTGGGGGTTAGGGGTTGACACTACTAGTCAGCTAATGAGTTCCATGCTTCGACAATTTGGTTGCTGAAGTCATATTTTTTACAGTCAAGTTTGGAGCAGTTAATATTAAGTTTGAATCTGTTGCGTGCTCTTGTGTTGCTGTAATTGAAGCTGAAGTAGTCATTGACAGGTAGAACGTTGCAGCATATGATCTTGGGGGCAATACTTAGATCGTGTTTTAGGCAACGTACTTCTAAGTTTTCTAGACCTAGGATTGATAGTCTGCTTTCGTAGGGTATTCTGTTTCGAGTGGAGGAGTGAATGGCTCTTCTGGTGAAGTATCTTTGGACATTTTCAAGGGTGTTGATGTCCGAGATGTGGTGTGGGTTCCAGAAAGATGAACTGTATTCAAGGATGGGTCTGGCAAAAGTTTTGTAGACTCTGGTGAGTAGTGTGAGATTGCCAGAGCAGAAGCTACGTAGGATCAGGTTAACAACTCTAGAAGCCTTTTTGGCGATATTGTTGCAGTGGGCTTTGGCACTTAGATCATTTGATATTAGTATTGCAAGGTCTTTTACTGAGTGGGGGTTGGCTGTGAGATTTTGTTTATTTTTTTGCCGATGTGGAGGGTAGAACATTTGCTGGTTCAACCTCATTTACTCAGGAAAAACATAGCCAGAGCCCAGAAGGGGGGAAAAAGAAAAAAAAAAATCAATTTTTTTCCTACTGGTTCTGCGTACCTGACCAAAATTTTTCTACCGCTTCTACGTACCTGACCATCACTATGTAAGGGTAATGTTCCATTGAAGTGGGTATTAAACCACCCCGAAGATTAAACTCTGCACCTGTGCCTACTGCTGATTCTGGAAGTGTTTGTTAATCCATCTCTTTTGCCTGTATGTATTTTTTCCCCAGGTTCTTAACTGCCAGAACAAAGTTTGCCAGGGATCTCTCATGAAACAAAAAGGGTTAATCCGAAGTCCCCGAGAAGAACCCATCCCTAGAGACAAATTACTACTCCAAGCAACTGAGTTTATCCATCTTTTCTACAACACACTTCAAAAGTGAGTCAGGGGGTTTCTTTGTTTATTTTGAGCTTCTATCTTGTGATTCACTTCCTTTCTGGCAATTTTGGAAGGCCTTTTTAAAGACTCAGGTTGTGATTGGCATAATAGTGTTATTCTAATTGTAAACTGTCTTTGTGTTGTCATCCATTTGTAAGTGAAACAGAAAAAGAAAGAACAGGTCATCAGGGGAAGGCATCTCTCAGAACAAAGAAAAGGACGAAGAAAATTAGAGAACATTTACATTGAAATTCTGCTTTCAGACCTCCAAGCTGATTTGCATACAATCCTGCAACCAACATCAAAAATATTTTGGGGAGAGGGATATGTGAGAGAGGGACTAACGGTGTTCCTGATGTTTTGACATTTTTGTCTAGATAATGCAAATTATATAATGGTGCAATGATGCACACAACATTCTTGTATCAGACATCTGTGGCAGGTGCAAGGACCCACACCTGCTTTCTCAGCTCTTGCATCCTTGGCAAGTCAGATAAAGGGACAACTTCATAGATAGGTAGCTCTACCACCTGTTCTCCTTAAGCCATTCTTTCATGCACAGGCAGTCTTGAGCAATTTCACACACCCTTTGAAAGGAAGAAACCTGTCGTGTACAGAAAGTTTTGCCTCTCAGGGCTAGAGGCTAAAGGTGAAGAGGAATGCCCAGAAATGAATGCCTTATTATCTCCAAATAGCCGCTGACAAGACATTAGAAATATAATACAGCTCATCTGTTTGGAACCCATATCGCATCTCAGACATTAACACCCTTGAAAATGTCCAAAGATATTTCACCAGAAGAGCCCTTCACTCCTCCACTCGAAATAGAATACCCTACGAGACTAGACTTTCAATCCTGGGCCTAGAAAGCTTAGAACTAAGATGCCTTAAACAAGATCTAAGTATTGTCCACAAGATCATATGCTGCCACGTCCTGTCTGTCGGCGACTACTTGTGCTCCAACCACAACAACACAAGAGCACACAACAGATTTAAACTTAGTATTAACTGCAAAAAATATGACTTCAGTAACCGAGTTGTCGAAGCGTGGAACTCATTACTGGACTCCATGGTGTCATCCCCAAACCCCCAACACTTTACCCTTAGATTATCTACGGTTGACCTATCCAGATTCCTAAGAATTCAGTAAGGGGCGAGTACAAGTGCACTAGAGTCCTATTGCTCTCCTATATCTCCTATACCTTTCTTCTATTCCTATGATGTCTTCTATTCTTTCATTGATATGTTTGTTCAATTACTATATCTTCTTTTCTATTATCTCTTAAATATATTTTACTATGAGTATCTCCTCTATAACCTTCATCATGTATTTTACTATGTGTATATAGATATTATTATTATTATTATTATTATTATTATTATTATTATTTATTAGATTTGTATGCCGCCCCTCTCTGTAGACTCGGGGCAGCTCACAACAATAACAAAGACAATATAAAAACAAATCTAATAATTTAAAAAACACTAAAAACCCCATTATTAAAAGCAAACATACACACAAACAAACATACCATGTATAAACTGTATAGGCCCGGGGGAGATGTCTCAGTTCCCCCATGCCTGATATATACCCACTAAAACCCTCATTGTGTATTGGACTAAATGAATGAATGAATGAATGAATGAATGAATGAATGAATGAATGAATGAATGAATGAATAAATGAATGAATGAATAAATATTTTTATTTATTTATTTATTTATTTATTAGTTGTATGCCGCCCCTCTCCGAAGACTCATGAATGAATGAATGAATGAATGAATGAATGAATGAAAAACACAGTTTCTGAACTCCAGGAGAAATCAAAAGAGGGTGGGGGGAGAGATGAAGAGAAGCTAATAGGATCTGGCAGGACAGATGTTGGTCTCAGCAGGCCATTTTTGGCCTACAGGCCTGAAATTTGTTCGGGTAATTATTCATTTAGAACATAAGAATCTACGCAGTGCCTTGCTAGATCAGAGTCCTAACCCATTTCATCCAGCAGTCTATGGCCAACCAAGTGGCCAAGGAAACCCATAGTCTCCCAGCAGATGGCCTCCAGAGATAGTCCCATGACCATCAAGACTAAAATTGGTCCAATGGCTGCTTGCTTTACTATATAGGCATTGCATGCAATATAACAAAAGTCTGAATTATTTAATATCTTCCAAAATCTAGGAAGAGCTTCCACTTGAGACTCTGTAGCGGGCTAAACATTTTCATGCCCGCTGGGTTCATATATTTTGTTAGCAAAAACTTCAGAAGAAAAGGATTTAGGGGTAGTGATTTCTGACAGTCTCAAAATCGGTGAACAGTGCAGTCAGGTAGTAGGGAAAGAAAATAGGATGCTTGGCTGCATAGCTAGAGGTATAACAAGCAGGAAGAGGGAGATTATGATCCCGCTATATAGAGTGCTGGTGAGACCACATTTGGGATACTGTGTTCAGTTCTGGAGACCTCACTTACAAAAAGATATTGACAAAATTGAACGGGTCCAAAGACGGGCTACAAGAATGGTGGAAGGTCTTAAGCATAAAACGTATCAGAAAAGACTTCATGAACTCAATCTGTATAGTCTGGAGGACAGAAGGAAAAGGGGGGACATGATCGAAACATTTAAATAAAGGGTTAAATAAGGTCCAGGAGGGAAGTGTTTTTAATAGGAAAGTGAACACAAGAACAAGGGGACACAATCTGAAGTTAGTTGGGGGAAAGATCAAAAGCAACATGAGAAAATATTATTTTACTGAAAGAATAGTAGATCCTTGGAACAAACTTCCAGCAGACGTGGTAGATAAATCCACAGTAACTGAATTTAAACATGCCTGGGATAAACATATATCCATCCTAAGATAAAATACAGAAAATAGTATAAGAGCAGACTAGATGGACCATGAGGTCTTTTTCTGCCGTCAGACTTCTATGTTTCTATCCAGTATGGCATAACATAGTTAGCTTGGCTTTGGCTGGACTACTATTGGACTACTATGATGTACGGTCTCCTGCACCAGCAGGGGGTTGGACTAGATGACCTGTAAGGTCCCTTCCAACTCTAATAATAAATAAATAATATTCTGCCTTTAAAATATTTCCTAGAATATTTCATTTTTTCTAGGAGAAGGGTGGGTGCGAACATCCTACACACCATGGTGGATGAAAGTAATGATTTACTGTATGAACCCAGGTTTTATATATCTGCTAAGATGAGATTAATCTTTCTTCAGTGTTTGTTGACTTCGGTCACTTTAAGTCATGTGGACTTCAACTCCCAGAATTCCCTAGCAATGTAGCCTGGGTTGAAGTATATGCATGTTAAAATGGCTGAGGTTTGAAAACAACTGTCTTAAATCAAGGCCTTGTTGTGTCTGTTTATAGAAACATAGAAACATAGAAGACTGACGGCAGAAAAAGACCTCATGGTCCATCTAGTCTGCCCTTATACTATTTCCTGTATTTCATCTTACAATGGATATATGTTTATCCCAGGCTTAAGACCTTCCACCATTCTTGTAGCCCATCTTTGGACCTGTTCAATTTTGTCAATATCTTTTTGTAGGTGAGGTCTCCAGAACTGAACATAGTGTTCCAAATATGGTCTCACCACCAGCGCTCTATATAAGGGGATCACAATCTCCCTCTTCCTGCTTGTTATACCTCTAGCTATGCAGCCAAGCATCCTACTTGCTTTTCCTACTGCCCGACCATGTCTGGCAGAAGAATATTTAACCATGTAACCGGAGAAGAAAAATGGAGCTGAAGTTTCCTAAATATACATGTGGTTTTTGATGTGCTGAAGACAATGGTGGAACAATTATATTATAAAACAGAGAAGATCACTTGTCATTGATGGTCAGCTGTGGGCTATAAGCCGGAACACTAAATTGCGCTCGCCGCTGCGGCTCGTAATTTCTTGCGGGACCAGCGGGGTTTTGCTACTGACCTGTGGAGGTAGCAAAATCGTGCATGGAGCCGCAGGTAAAACCTCGCCGAAACACGGGCAGAATTTTGCTACCTTCACAGGGGCAGCAGCAAAATTGCGCTGGTCCCGCAAGAACTTATGAGCCGCCGCAGTGAGCGCAATTTAGCGTTCCGTAGCCCGCCGCTGTTGATGGTTCTCAGCTTGCATTGATTATGTGACATCAAGTTGTTTTTGACTCCTAAAAATTATATAGATTCCCCTCCCAATCCTGGTTTGATTGGTTATGGTTTAGGCACAGAATATGAAGCAGCTTCTTTACTGTTCATTGTTATTAGTAAACCATGGTTTATGGCTTTGCAGTTTGAGAAACTACTGTACTGGTTATAGCTGATTAAACAAACCCTGGAGTATTAAATGGTAGAAGCAAGTGATTAGGTGAAAGATCTCTACTATCTAGAAAGCTGTAGTTTTAATGTTTGGAGACAGAGTTTTCCGACTACTTCTAATCTTACAAGCAAACAATGATATTATTGGCGTTGCAAGGGGGAAAAAATCTTATTATTATGACTCCTGCAGCAATGTGTCCAGGTAATGAGGAATTTTACAGGCTCTCTTCCAGGAGCACCATCAATTCAGGATAGCAATAACATTTAGATTTATATACTGCTTCATAATGCTTTTGCAGCCATCTCTAAGCAGTTTACAGAAGCAGCCTATTGACCCCAACAATCTGGCCCCTCATTTTACCCACCCAGGAAGGATGGAAGGCTGAGTCAACCTTGAGCTAGCGGCAGTGAGGGGCTGCCAAAATTTTTACTGCCACTGGCTTATTTTGTGGGTGTGGCTTGATGGTCATGTAGCCGGGTAGGAGTGGCTTGATGGTCATGTAACCAGGTGGGAGTGGCTTGCCAGCCATGTGACCAGGTGGGAGTGGCTTGCCAGCCATGTGACCAGGTGGGAGTGGTTTGTCAATCATGTGACTGGGGGTGGCTGGGTGGGAGTGGGTTACCGACCAGGATCAGTTTTCAAATAGGTGCTTGGACTTGTTTTCACTTGTTTAAGACACATTATTTTTAAATAGCCACAAAAAGGACAAATGGTAGACTGCATTATTTGTTGAGGAGCACAGTAACTTTTTAAGTTTTTGTACTGAATCCACAAGGTTCAGTATGCTAACAGACTAGGCAATTTAATTTGTATAAAAGTTCAGTTCTAGATCATGATTAAAACGACTAAAGCATTTATGGGTAAAAATATACTATTTAATTATTTCCTATTTTAAAAATAATTAAGGATCATACTAAGGTTACTAGAGAAGGAAGGACAATTAAAAAATATTAAGTATTCAATAAAAAGCCCATACACTTACTACCCCCACACTCGTGGCAGCAGCAACCCATTACTGGATGGTGGTGAGATTTGAACTGCTGAACTACAGCTAGCAGTTAACTGAAGTAGCCTGCAGTGCTGCACTCTAACCACATGCGCCACCCCGGCTCACTCGATGATTTTCAACATTCACTTGTTTCTCCTGTGCATCTCTTTGATTGGGAAATCCCTGCATCGTTTTGGAAATCTTTCTGAATTACGTTAGCTTCCAATACCGTTCACCACTGTTGCCATTTCCTTTATTTTCTCTGCAGGGCAGAAACGGAAGAGCACACAACACGGCTGGAAGTAGTGGCTCAAGAGATAGACAGAACAGGAACGTATCAACTCACCAAAGAAGAGCTGATCTTTGCCACAAAGCAAGCCTGGAGAAATGCTCCTCGGTGCATTGGGAGAATCCAGTGGTCCAATTTACAGGTGACCCATTTGTTTTTGCTGTTCCAGACTTATCAGATTCTACTGAAAAAAGCCAGGGTTTGGCTCAGTGAAGGACTGCAAATTTTTTTACTACCATGCGGCGGGTGTGGCTTATTTTGTGGGTGTGGCTTGCTGGCCATGTGACCAGGTTGGGAGTGGCTTGATGATCATGTGACTGGCTTAAAGGTGGCCAACTTGACATTACTCACGTCCAGGGTTAGGGTTAGGGTGCCTGGCCTCTCCTTGCCTCAAAGAGATACAATTTATCTATTTGCTATTATTTATTTTATTTTTATTTTTATTTATTTATTTATTTTGTCCAATACATATAGAAGAGAATAGACATGTAGTAATATATATAAAGAAAAGGATAGAAGAAAATATATAAAAATATATGAACATCCAAAATATAGCTTAAAGTTGCTGAGGTTGAGAAATATTGTCCTAGAGCAAGCAATATTTTACTGAAAGAGTAGTAGATTCTTGGAACAAACTTCCAGCAGATGTGGTAGATAAATCCACAGTAACTGAATTTAAATATGCCTGGGATAAACATATATCCATCCTAAGATAAAATACAGAAAATAGTATAAGGACAGACTAGATGGACCATGAGGTCTTTTTCTGCCGTCAGACTTCTACATTTCTATGTTTCTATGTGTCAAACTAAAGGCCCCGGGGCCAGATGCGACCCTACTGAGCTTCATTTTCACTTGCAGAGGAGACCCTCACAAGCTGGTTTTTGTTGGCCACAAAAGTGATGTCAAGCTGGCCGTGCCCACCCCAACCTCCCAAGGTCAAACACAACCCAGATGCCGCCCTCAATGAAACTGTGTTTGACATCCCTATCCTAGAGAGCACTCTGATATAACTCTGATATGAAGAACGGTTGCAGGAACTGGGCATGGCTAGTTTAATGAAAAGAAGGACCAGTTGGGACATGATAGCAGTGTTTCAGTATCTCAGGGGTTACCGCAAAGAAGAAAGAGACAACCTATTCTCCAAAGCACCTGAGGGTAGAACAAGAAGCAATGGGTGAAAAATAAACAAGGGGAGAAGTAACTTAGAACTAAGGAGAAAGTTCTTGACAGTTAGAACGGTTGATCAGTGGAACAGAAGTTGCCTCCAGAAGTTGTGAATGCCCCAACACTGGAAGTTTTTAAGCAGATGTTGGATAACCATCTGTCTGAGGTAGTGTAGGGTTTCCTGCCTAAGCAGGGGGTTGGACTCGAAGACCTCCAAGGTCCCTTCCAACTCTGTTGTTGTTGTTGTTATTATTATTATTAGCTTACAGGTTGTGGAACATTGAAGGTCTCCAGGAAATCTATTTAGTATGATGGATCTTCTCTTTATCAAAGTTGGAACTGCATGATCTATAAGCATAAGCGTTCTTTTCTGTGAGGTTATTATCCGCAGATCATGCTAAACTAACTAGTTTCTAAGTCAATAACGGGTTATCTAAAAGTTATTTAAGATTGCAAAAGTTATATTTCTTGCATTGGGTTGGAAAGAGACCTTGGAAGCCTGCACTACTAATATTAATTTTTCTCATTTGCTGATTAATGCCTTTTAGATGTTTGATGCTCGCAGCTGCACTAATGCTAAAGAAATGTTTGAACATCTTTGTCGCCATTTGGAGTATGCTACGAACGGAGGGAACATAAGGTATGAGCCCTTTTTAAATATATATATACAGTGATACCTTGTCTTACAAACTTAATTGGTTCCGGGACGAGGTTCTTAAGGTGAAAAGTTTGTAAGACGAAACAATGTTTCCCATAGGAATCAATGGAAAAGCAATTAATGTGTGCAAGCCCAAAATTCATCCCTTTTGCCAGCCGAAGCGCCCATTTTTGCACTGCTGGGATTCCCCTGAGGCTCCCCTCCATGGGAAACCCTACCTCCAGACTTCTGTGTTTTTGCGATGCTGCAGGGGAATCCCAGCATCGCAAAAATGAGCGTTTCACTGGCAAACGAAGTCCGGTGGTGGGGTTTCCCAGCGAAGGGAGCATCAGTGAAATCACAGCATCACAAAAACACCAAAGTCCTCGACCCCCACCTCCGGACCTCTGTGTTTTTGCAATGCTGCGATTTTACTGAGGCTTCCCTCGCTGGGAAACCCCATCTCCGGACTTCCATTGCCCGTGAAGCGCCTGTTTTTGCGCTTCTGGGATTCTCCTGCAGCATCACAGAAACACGGAAGTCTGGAGGTGGGGTTTCCCATGGAGGGGAGCCTCAGAAGAATCTCAGCAGCGCAAAAACGGGTGCTTCGCTGGCAACGGAAGTCCGGAGGCGGGGCATCCCAGCAGCGGCATTGGGTTTGTAAGGTGAAAATAGTTTGTAAGAAGAGGCAAAAAAATCTTAAACCCCGGGCTTGTATCTCGAAAAGTTTGTATGACGAGGCGTTTGTAAGATGAGGTATCACTGTATATTTCATCTGGATCTATAGAGTCATTGAGTAAGCGGTCATTCATTCCCACTCTCTTGAAACAGGTCCACCATCACTGTATTCCCCCACAGGACGGATGGAAAGCACGACTTCCGAATATGGAACAATCAACTCATCCAGTATGCTGGATATCTGATGCCAGATGGATCCATTGTGGGCGATCCAGCCAATGTGGAGTTTACGCAAGTATGTACAAAATAAATATTGAGAGTAGTGCATTATCATCATCATCATCATCATCATTATTATTATTATTATTATTATTATTATTATTATTATTATTATTATTATGTCAGTACAACACAGCAAACGAGATCGCTATGCTGGATTTCGTATTTCATCATCAGTCGGGCACTTCCCAAGCACCTAGGACTGCGTGATGTAGCGGCGAATTATGTTTGCCGATCCCAGTAAAGCGGCCTTTTGCAATTGACAGATGGAGACCTTGTCAATTCTGATGGTTTTCAAATGTCCGCCGAGATCCTTTGGCACTGCGCCCAGCGTGCCAAGGACCACTGTGACCACTTTCACTGGCCTATGCCAGAGTTGTTGCAGCTCGATTTTCAGATCTTTTTATTTTGCTAATTTCTCTGATGATCCATACTTTCTTTTTCTCTACAATCATGATGTCTGGTATATTATGTTTCAAAATTCTGTCAGTCTGAAATCAGAAGTCCCATAGTAATTTTGCTTGCTCATTTTTGACCACTTTTTCGGGCTTATGATCCCACCAGTTCTTTGCCACTGTTAGATAGTAGTTCTGGCACATGCTCCAGTGGATTATGACGATGATTATTGTTGTTGTTGATGATGATGATAATTATAATAATTATAATTATAATTAAAAAATAAAAAAGCAACAAATAATAATAATAGTAATAATAATAATAATAATAATTATTATTATAATTATAATTAAAAAATTAAAAAGCAACAAATAATAATAATTATTATTATTATTTGTTGCTTTTTTATTTTTATCCAACCTTTATTATTATAAATAACTGGATTGGGCTGAAAGAAAGTGACTGGCTCAAAATAATCCAGTAGGTTTTTCTGCTATGTTGCGTGTCCGTGCGTGATTTCACTAGCCATCCAGGTGCAGGTGCACTCGACTCTGCTGGCACTCAGAGCCATGGGGGCAAGCAACATCACCATTCCACCTTAGCAGCCCACCTCTGGGCAGGAACTGCAGCAGAAAATACTCTTCTCCTAGATCCCACCTGCCCTAAATTCCCAATATACCTCTTCAGCAGGAGTGAGAGGACTGGGCCAGTCCCATTGGATGAGGCTGTTCCTCAGTTAATCTGAATCCATGCCAAAAAAGGCTTTGAAGATGATAACAACACACCTTGAATTGGACCCCAAAGGCAAACCTGCAACCAGTGCAGTTTCCACAGCAGTGATGTTAGCTGGAGTTACCACCATAGGGATGCCTAAAGATGCCTGTGCTGCTACATTCTGCTTGCTTACAAAACCTTCGCCAGACCCATCCTCGAATACAGCTCACCTGTCTGGAACCCACACTGTTGTGTCCAGAGGACAGTTAGGCATTGTACCCGCCCCATAGTCCTTGGGCGGGAAAATGCTATGTTGTGATTGGTTGCCAGCCCAGCATATATATAGCTGCTGGGCACGGCCTTGTTGTCTTTTATGGGAGTTCTGTAACCGTATCCATTGTTAATAAAGAACCGTTTACTCACCCTAAGAGTGCAATCCTTCTTCCAGCAAGGATCTAACACACACCGAATTTCGGACATCAACACCCTAGAAAAGGTCCAACGATACTTCACCAGAAGAGCCCTTCATTCCACCACTCAAAACAGAATACCCTACAAAACTAGACTTACAATCCTGGGTCTAGAAAGCTTAGAACTACGACGCCTTAAACATGATCTAAGTATTGCCCACAAGATCATATGCTGCAACATCCTGCCTGTCAACAACTACTTCAGCTTTAACCGCAATAACACAAGAGCACGCAACAGGTTCAAACTTAATATCAACCGCTCCAAACTTGACTGCAAAAAATATGACTTTAGCAATCGAGTTGTTGAAGTGTGGAACTCATTACCAGACTCCGTGGTGTCAACCCCCAACCCCCAACGTTTTTCCCTTAGACTTTCCACGGTTGACCTCTCCAGATTCCTTAGAGGTCAGTAAGGGGTGAGCATAAGTGCACTAGTGTGCCTTCTGTCCCCTGTCCAATTGTCTCTCCTATATTTTATATACCTTTTCTCCCATCCATATATCCCTCCTCTACTCTTCATTGATATATTCTATTCTCATACAGTGGTACCTCATCTTACGAACGCCTCTTCTAACGAACTTTTCGAGATACGAACCCCGTGTTTAAGATTTTTTTGCCTCCTCTTCCGAACTATTTTCACCTTACGAACCCAAGCAGCTGCTGCTGGGATGAAGGGGTTTCTTTCCCCCCCCCTTTTTTGAAGAAAGAAAAGGGAGGGGCTGCTTCGAGGGGGAAAGACTTTGCATTAACAAAAGTAGAACAGCGTGCTTGCACAGGCACTGAAAGGGTGTATTTTGAAGAAAGAAAAGGGAGGGGCGTCCCCCTTGCCTTTCTTCCTTCCCACTCACCCTTTAGCCTAGCCTTGCTTCTTCCACCCACCCCCTTTAGCTGCTCCTCCCTGCTCTCTGTTCACCTCCCTTCTAAAGTTTGGGATTTTCCTGAAGGATTTGCACCCATTATTTGCTTTTACATTGATTCCTATGGGAAACATTGTTTCGTCTTACGAACTTTTCACCTTACGAACCTCCTTCTGGAACCAATTAAGTTCGTATCATGAGGTACCACTGTATCTCTTCTTCTATCCCTTCCCTGATATTTACTACTACACATTTTTATTCTCCTTAACTTTCAATTTGTATTGGACTATAAATAAATAAGTAAGTAAGTAAGTAAGTAAGTAAGTAAGTAAGTAAGTAAGTAAGTAAGTAAGTAAGTAAATAAATCCTTGGTTGAATGCATTGCAATAGTCCAAACATGAGATGATCAGGACATTCCACCTTTACCGAAGCTGCATCCAGTTCCAGAACCCATAATTCTAGAATCCTTGGGCATTCAAGGAATCCAATACTTTGCTCTCAAGAAAGAAGGAAAGAATCACCACCCTTCTTTCCTTTCTCCCAGCTCTGCATCCAGCTTGGCTGGAGAGCCAAATATGGCTGCTTTGATGTGCTTCCATTGGTCCTGCAAGCCAACGGTCAAGACCCAGAATTATTTGAATTGCCGCCAGAGCTCATCCTGGAGGTGTCGATGGAGCATCCCACGTAAGCATCTTGGCTTCAGATGACAGAAGCCCAGACCTGTTTGTGATGGGTCAGGTGGGGGATTCTTATCAAAGCAAGATTGTTTGCTGAGACCTTGAGACAGGGTTGAGTTGGGTTGGTTTTTGTTTGGTTAAATGATGTTGGACTTGTCCTTGGAGTTAACAGGCGAGCAAAACTGAGCCGAAAGTAATGAAGCAGCAAGAATGTTTAGTCCCAAAGCTTTGCAGCTTTTCTCATCTTGTGTTTAATCAAATTGAGGTTTTTTTCTCTCTCTCTTAGTGATATAATTGGGGAAAACCGCTGTTACAAAATGGAATCCAAACATAGATAGCAGGGGCCACTGTAGACCAAATTTCCAGTTACAGTGGTACCTCATCTTATGAACGCCTCTTCTAACGAACTTTTCAAGATACGAACCCGGTGTTTAAGATTTTTTTGCCTCTTCTTCCGAACTATTTTCACCTTACGAACCCAAGCAGCTGCTGCTGGGATGAAGGGATTTCTTCCCCCCCCCTTTTTTTGAAGAAAGAAAAGGGAGGGGCTGCTTGGAGTAGGAAAGATTTTGCAGAGAACAACGTGCTTGCAAAGGCACTGAAAAGGTGTCTTTTTAAGAAAGAACAGGGAGGGGCAGCTTGGAGGAAAGATTTTGCAGAGAACAACATGCTTGCAAAGGCACTGAAACGGTGTCTTTTTAAGAAAGAAAAGGGAGGGGCAGCTTGGAGGAAAGATTTTGCAGAGAACAACGTGCTTGCAAAGGCACTGAAATGGTGTCTTTTGAAGAAAGAAGAGGGAGGGGCTCCCCCCTTGCCTTTCTTCCTTCCCACTCACCCTTTAGCCTAGCCTTGCTTCTTCCACCCGCCCCCTTTAGCTGCTCCTCCCTGCCCTCTGTTCGCCTCCCTTCTAAAGTTTGGGATTTTCCTGAAGGATTTGCAGGCATTATTTGCTTTTACATTGATTCCTATGGGAAACATTGTTTCATCTTACGAACTTTTCACCTTACGAACCTCCTCCTGGAACCAATTAAGTTCGTATGATGAGGTACCACTGTATTTGTGTTTTTTCCCGCTTCCAACAAAGTAACTTAATGAGAAGTGACTGTTGAGGACCTGAGGTGAAGTTTGAATTTTCAATGTAAGAATCAATAGGTTATCCACAGTGAAGGGCTACAGGTTTTTTTACTACCACACTGTGGGTGTGGCTTATTTTGTGGGTGTGGCTTGCCAGCCATGTGACCATGTGGGAGTGGCTTGACGATCATGTGACTAGTGGTGGCTTAAAGGACATGTGATTGGCTTAAAGGTGGCCAACTTGACGTCACTCATGTCAAGGATTTGGGTTAGGGATAGGGTGCCCAGCCTCTCCTCGCCTCAGAGAGATACAATTTCCCTTTCTATTTATTATTACTGAACATCCAAAATATACTATTTAATTCTATGTACATATGCCATATGTGTACATACATATTACACACAGGCACACAAAAATATACATTATCTACTATATAAACTGTACGTGTATATACACACACATGCACATGCACAACTCTTCTAAAATTATTACACTTTCAACCTTATTTACTGCAATATGAAAAACATACTCTTTAATAGGAAAATGAACACAAGATCAAGGGGACACAATCTGAAGTTAGCTGGGGGAAAGATCAAAGGCAACATGAGAAAATATTATTTTACCGAAAGAGTAGTAGATCCTTGGAACAAACTTCCAGCAGACATGGTTGGTGAATCCACAGTAACTGAATTTAAATATGCCTGGGATAAACATATATCCATCCTAAGATAAAATACAGGAAATAGTATTATTTATTAGATTTGTATGCCGCCCCTCTAGGGCAGACTAGATGGACCATGAGGTCTTTTTCTGCCGTCAATCTTCTATGTTTCTATGTTTCTATGTTTCTATGTTTCTATGTTTCTATGTTTCTATGTTTCTATGTTTCTATGTTTCTATGTTTCTATGTTTCTATGTTTCTATGTTTCTATGTTTCTATGTTTCTATGTTTCTATGTTTCTATGTTTCTATGTTTCTATGTTTCTATGTTTCTATGTTTCTATGTTTCTATGTTTCTATGTTTCTATGTTTCTATGTTTCTATGTTTCTATGTTTCTATGTTTCTATGTTTCTATGTTTCTATGTTTCTATGTTTCTATGTTTCTATGTTTCTATGTTTCTATGTTTCTATGTTTCTATGTTTCTATGTTTCTATGTTTCTATGTTTCTATGTTTCTATGTTTCTATGTTTCTATGTTTCTATGTTTCTATGTTTCTATGTTTCTATGTTTCTATGTTTCTATGTTTCTATGTTTCTATGTTTCTATGTTTCTATGTTTCTATGTTTCTATGTTTCTATGTTTCTATGTTTCTATGTTTCTATGTTTCTATGTTTCTATGTTTCTATGTTTCTATGTTTCTATGTTTCTATGTTTCTATGTTTCTATGTTTCTATGTTTCTATGTTTCTATGTTTCTATGTTTCTATGTTTCTATGTTTCTATGTTTCTATGTTTCTATGCCCAGAGTTCAGAAGGGAAAAAAAGGGGGGGGGGAATAAAAAAATTTCTACTGGTTCTGTGTACCTGACCGTACTCAGGGGTGGGCTGCTGCCCAGATGGGGGGAACACAGTGGGTAGCAAAAATGGAGTTCCACCCCAGATCACCCAAGTTGCACTGAACGTTGAAAGAAAATGCAGGGCGTCCTGCATAAGCCGCGCTCACAGTGTGGTAGTAATAATTTTGGTAGCCCTTCACTGGCCCTACCCGTAGGAACCCATTACTGGTTACCCAGTCAAAACAAATGGCTAATGGATGGCTTGTTAATACAACTCTCTGTGATCCTTTCTGCAGATATGAATGGTTTAAAGACCTGGAGTTGAAGTGGTATGCAGTTCCAGCTGTGTCAAATATGCTACTTGAAGTTGGTGGGTTGGAATTTACAGCTTGTCCTTTTAATGGCTGGTACATGGGGACCGAGATTGGGGTACGGGACTTCTGCGACGTCCGGCGCTACAATATTCTTCAGGTAACTCTTTGTAAAGGTTGGTTGGGTGGTTAAGGGGGCATTTGCCCAGGTTGCCTGGTGTACCAATTGCGGCTCTATCTGGACCGGGAGTTTCTACTCACAGTCGCTCATGCCCTTATCATCTCAAGGTTCGACTACTCCAATGCTCTCTACATGGGGTACCTTTGCGGAGTGTTCAGAAACTGCAAATCGTGCAAAATGAAGCCGCACAAGCAGTCATGGGCCTCCCCAGACATGCCCATGTTTCACTAACACTCCGCGGACTGTATTGGTTTCCGATTGGTTTTCGGACACAATTCAAAGTGTTGGTAATAGCCTATAAAGCCCTACATGGCATCAGGCCAGATTATTTGCGGGACCACCTTCTGCCATATGAATCTCAGTGACTGGTCAGGTCCCATAGAGTTGGCCTTCTCCAGGTCCCGTCAACCAGACAATATCACTTGGTGGGACCTAGGGGAAGAGCCTTCTCTGTGGGTGCCCCGGGCCTCTGGAATCAGCTCCCCCTAGAGAGTTGCACTGCCCCCACCCTCCTTGCCTTTCGCAAGAGTCTTAAGGCTCACTTATGTCACCAGGCAATTAGATCTTGGCCCTGTGATGTGTGGCTATGATTTGAATTTGTTTGATTGATTTTTAATATATCGGGATTTTAGGTTATATAGTTTTTAATTAATTAGATTTGTCCTTATATTTATTGTTTTATATGCTGTGAGCCGCCTCGAGTCTTTGGAGAAGGGCAGCATACAAATCTAATAGATAGATTGATAGATGGATGGATGGATGGATGGGTGGGTGGGTGGGTGGGTGGGTGGTTGGGTAGGTAGGTAGGTAGGTAGGTAGGTAGGTAGGTAGGTAGATAGATAGATAGATAGATAGATAGATAGATAGATAGATAGATAGATATTTTTATTTTATTTATTATTTATTTATTTAGTCCAATACACAATACATATTGAAGAGAATAGACATGTAGTATTATATATAAAGAAAAGGATAGAAGAAAAGATATAAAAATAGAGAAGATATATGAAAGGAAGAAAAGATATATGATATATGAGATAAAGGAGAGACAATTGGAGAGGGGATGAAAGGCACACTAGTGCACTTATGTACGCCCCTTACTGACCTCTTAGGAACCTGGAGAGGTCAATCGTGGATAGTCTAAGGGAGAAATGTTGGGGGTTAGGGGTTGACACTACTGAGTCTGGTAATGAGTTCCACGCTTCGATTGTTGAAATCATATTTTTTACAGTAAAATTGGGGGCGATTAATATTAAGTTTGAATCTGTTGCGTGCTTTTGTGTTGTTGCGGTTGAAGCTGAAGTAGTCATTGACAGGCAGGATGTTGCAGCATATGATCTTGTGGGCAATACTTAAATTGTGTTTTAGGCGTCGTAGTTCTAAGCTTTCTAGATCCAGGATTGTTAGTCTATTTTCATAAGGTATTCTGTTTCGAGAGGAGGAGTGAAGGGTTCTTCTGGTGAAGTATCTTTGGACATTTTCGAGGGTGTTGATGTCCGAGATGTGGTATGGGTTCCAGACAGATGAGCTGTATTCAAGGATGGGTCTGGCAAAAGTTTTGTAGGCTCTGGTGAGTAGTGTGAGATTGCCGGAACAGAAGCTATGTAGGATCAGGTTAATAACTCTAGAAGCCTGTTTGGTGATAGAGAGAAAGAAAGAAAGGAAGAAAGGAAGGAAGGAGGAAGGGAGGGAGGAAGGAAAGAAAGAAAGAAAGAAAGAAAGAAAGAAAGAAAGGTGTGTTTCAGAGCCATCTGCAGAGGGTGGATACAGATGGTGAAAGCTGTATTTATACCATTTCAATGAAGCTAGAATATGATGCGTTGTTTGTTCCCCGTTTTGTCTGTTTAATCCAGGAAGTGGGGAGAAGGATGGGCCTGGAAACAAACAAACTCTCTTCGCTGTGGAAAGACAAAGCTGTTATAGAGGTTAATGTTGCCGTGCTCCATAGTTTTCAGGTAAGTGGAAGAAAAAGAGGCAAAAAGTCACTCTTTTCTATATCTAGCCACTTCCTGTTCCATCTTGCTCTGAAGTTCAGGACTGATTTTTTTGTTCCCTTCAAACAAGACAAGGCTTTGTTGGAGATCTTTGCAAGCAACTAACCCAACCATTGATTGGATTAGACTGCTTCTAAACCAGCTACCCACCATTCTGGTGCTAAGCAGGATAGTTGTTAAATGAATTTTGCCCCGTTTCATGACCTTTCTTGCCATTGTGGTTAAGGGAAGGCTTGTGATACTGTTCATAGCCAAAAATGGTGTATTTATTTCCACATCTCTACTTTGCGGAAATTCGACTTTCACGGGTGGTCTCGGAACGCATCCCCCGCGAAAAGCGAGGGAACACAGTAGTTGCCAAGCGTATGATGAATTCAATTACATGACCACAGGGATGCTGCAATAGGTGTAAGTGTAAAAAACAGTCGTACATTGCTTTTTTCAGTCCCGTTGTAACATCAAACAGTCACTAAACAAATGATTGTAAGTCGAGTACTGCCTATAAGGCCTGTTGTGGCCCACCAGCGCCCCCCCCAGAGCTGGCAGCAGATTCGGATAGAGAGGAGGCTGGGGGGAGGAACATGGGCCGGTCCTGGAGTCTGGGGAAGTCTCTGACGAGTGCTCTACATCAGAGGCAGAGATGGGGCCAGGGCTGTCTGACAGTTATCAGCTGCCTTTGGAGTCAGACATCCCCGAGGCAGACAAACCACGGATTTCCAGTCTGTGCATGCGTAGAGCTGCCAGACAATGGGAACAGCTAAGGAACAAGGATTGACTTGGGAGTAAGGCCACAGATGGGCGGTGAATGGCCCCCTCCCACAGGGACTAAAAGAGGAGCGAAAGGGGAGGGGTGTTTGCAGGAAACAGTTCATTCCATAGAAGATCTGTTCCTGCATTCTTGCCAAGTATTGTCTCTTGTAGTTTGGAGTCTGAAAGATAGTGGCTTGGCAGCTCTCCAAGCCTGATAAATGTCTGTAATTGGGAAATATCTCAGCCGGGACTTTGCTGGAGAGGAATTCACCGTAAACTAAATAATAGGGGTTTTATCAGGATGTGGAGTGAGCTTTGTGCTTTTGGGGAAGCCTAGGTCAGAACAAGGCCACGGACTTGCACTTGAAAGTCTTCACCAACTTGTACAAGTAAGTTTTGCATTTCTGTGATTCTCCTAGAAGCAAAGCGTCACCATCATGGACCACCATTCTGCTGCGGAATCATTCATGAAATACATGCAGAACGAATACCGGATTCGCGGAGGGTGTCCGGCAGATTGGGTTTGGCTGGTTCCTCCCATCTCGGGTAGCATTACCCCTCTCTTCCATCAGGAGATGTTGAATTACATCATTTCACCGTTCTATTATTATCAGGTGAGCTAAGTTCAATTCAGTGGACTGCCTGGTTTGTATTTGCATCTTTCAATTTGTTGTGATTCCGTCCGAGGCCCCTCAGGGAACGGCTGATCTTCTGTCGGTTTCCTGCTCAGAGGGGGAGGATGAGGAACAGGAGGTGCAGGCAGACGAGGAGGAGGAATCCCAGGCTGAGGAAGAGGGGGAACAGCCACAGGCCCCTGAGAGGGAGCTCTCCCCAGCAAGCAGCCTGGATTCCTTAGAGGAAAATGCACAAGCAATAATAGATCTGCGACAGAGAAGAGCAACACAAAGAAGGGAGCAATTAGTTAGGTACTTTCAGCACTAAAGAGGCAACAGCTGGGTTTGGGTGTGGTGCTCTCTGGAAAGGCTAAAAGGCAGACCCACCCTTCCTGGCTTGTGGAGTATTATCTTTGGGAGTCTTGGGACCTGGCTGTGATCTTTGGCGTCTTGGAATTCTGGTTTGTGACTTTGAATACTGAAACCTTGGGGGGGAAAGGTGGGGGTCTTATGCTCTACAGTGGTGGGTGTGCCAGCAAGAAGTTTGCTGTATTGTCTGGACATCAGGACTCTGCTGTGAAGTCTCCTAGCCTGCCTGTTGGGAAGAACAGGTTTTTCTCTGTGTTTATTTTTCAAGCTATAAAGTGCTTTTGCTTTTACCAGCGTGTCTGGCTGTTTTTTCCAGTTGGTGTTGAGGTCTGGGGGAACCCAGACAGAACACAATTAAAAAATCAGCAAGGTTTTTTTTTTTCCTCGTGAAACATTAGAAAACTGGCTTTTGTAATTATTTTATTTTTTATTTATTTATTTATTTCATTTGTCAAACATGCATAGAATAGTATAGTCCAAATGCTATTGCTATTTATTTGTCAAACATGCACAGAATAGTATAGTCCAAGTGCTATTGCTATTTATCAAGGGGTAACCCTCCTTGAAGTCATCCTTAACACATAGCAGTATTCAAGTGTATCCCTATGTGAAGTTTCCTTGATTCCGAAAATATTTCAGAATGGCCACGAAGTGGACAAAATCTATAGGAAGAAATACAATTCCCCAAATGCCCCATTTAGCAAGTGCAGAAATCCAACAAAAGGAATAAGGAATAGAAGCAGAATGAGGACACAGCCATTGAAGGAAATACAGTGATACCTGGTCTTACAAACTTAATTAGTTACGGGACGAGGTTCTTAAGGTGAAAAGTTTGTAAGACGAAACAATGTTTCCCATAAGAATCAATGGAAAAGCGATTAATGCGTACAAGCCTAAAATTCACCCCTTTTGCCAGCCGAAGCACCTGTTTTTGTGCTGCTGGGATTCCCCAGAGGCTCCCCTCCATGGGAAACCCCACCTCTGGACTTCCGTGTTTTTGTGATGCTGCAGGGGAATCCCAGCATCGCAAAAACGAGCGCTTCGCTGGCAACGGAAGTCCGGAGGTGGGGTTTCCCAGCAAAGGGAGCATCAGTGAAATCGCAGCATTGCAAAAACACCGAAGTCCTCGAAACCCCATCTCTGGACCTCTGTGCAATTTCACTGCTGGGATTCTCCTGAGGCTCCCCTTGCTGGGAAACCCCACCTCCGGACTTCCGTTGCCAGCGAAGCGCTCGTTTTTGCACTGCTGGGATTCCCCTGCAGCATCACAAAAACACAGAAGTCCGGAGGTGGAGTTTCCCATGGAGGGGAGCCTCAGGGCAATCCCAGCAGCGCAAAAACAGGTGCTTCGTTGGCAACAGAAATCCGGAAGTGGGGCATCCCAGCGGTGGCAGTGGGTTTGTAAGGTGAAAAGAGGCAAAAAAATCTTAAACCCCGGGTTTGTATCTCGAAAGGTTTGTATGACGAGGCATTTGTAAGACGAGGTATCACTGTATTTGCAGGAGCAATCATAGGTCTGTGGAATTTGTGATAGCTTTCTAAGCAAAAAAATGTGTAACTGGCTTAAATCATGATAATCTGACATTAAAATGTCCAACTTCTCCTATCCTTCCAGGTGGATGCATGGAAAACACACATCTGGAAAGATGAGAAACAGAAGCCAAAGAAAAGAGAGATCAGATTCTCCATATGGGCCAAGTACGTTTGCAGGATAAGGGATGATACCCATCTGAAAATCTACTCTTGGGTTTTGGGATGAAAGAAAATGTTTTCCTTTGCAGGGCTGTGTTTTTTGCATCCTTGTTGATGCGAAGAGCCATGGCTGTCAGGATCAAAGCAACGGTCCTCTATGCAACAGAAACAGGGAAATCAGAAACTCTAGCTCGAAAGCTGGGGGATATGTTCAATTGTGCCTTCAGTACCAAGGTAAGAAGCCTGT
This sequence comes from Erythrolamprus reginae, assembly GCF_031021105.1. Lineage (NCBI taxonomy): Eukaryota > Metazoa > Chordata > Lepidosauria > Squamata > Dipsadidae > Erythrolamprus > Erythrolamprus reginae. The sequence goes on from NC_091950.1 coordinate 412,433,913, forward strand.
GATGGATTATGACCTTATATTGAACGGGTCCAAAGACGGGCTACAAGAATGGTGGAAGGTCTTAAGCATAAAACCTATCAGGAAAGACTTAATGAACTCAATCTGTGGAGTCTGGAGGACAGAAGGGAAAGGGGAGACATGATTGAAACATTTAAATATGTTAAAGGGTTAAATAAAGTCCAGGAGGGAAGTGTTTTTAATAGGCAAGTGAACACAAGAACAAGGGGACACAATCTGAAGTTAGTTGGGGGAAAGATCAAAAGCAACGTGAGAAAATATTATTTTACTGAAAAAGTAATAGATGCTTGGAACAAACTTCTAGCAGACGTGGTTGGTAAATCCACAGTAACTGAATTTAAACATGCCTGGGGTAAACATATATCCATCCTAAGATAAAATAGCATAAGGGCAGACTAGATGGACCATGAGGTCTTTTTCTGCCGTCAATCTTTAGAATAGAATGGAATAGAATAGAATTTTATTGGCCAAGTGTGATTGGACACACAAGGAATTTGTCTTGGTGCATATGCTCTCAGTGTACATAAAAGAAAAAGATACATTTGTCAAGAATCATGTGGTACAACACTTAATGATTGTCATAGGGGTCAAATAAGCAATGAAGAAACAATATTAATAAAAATCTTAGGATACAAGCAGCAAGTTACAGTCATACAGTCCTAGGTGGGAGGAAAAGGGTGATAGGAATGATGAGAAAAACTAGTAGAATAGAAGTGCAGATTTAGTAAAAACTCTGACAGTATCGAGGGAATTATTTGTTTAATAGAGTGATGGCGTTCGGGGAAAAACTGTTCTTGTGTCTAGTTGTCTTGGTGTGCAGTGCTCTGTAGCGACGTTTTGAGGGTAGGAGTTGAAACAGTTTATGTCCAGGATGCCAGGGGCCAGTAAATATTTTCCCCGCCCTCTTTTTGACTTGTGCAGTATACAGGTCTTCAACGGAAGGCAGGCTGGCAGCAATTGTTTGCAGTTCTGATTATCCTCTGAAGTCTGTGTCAGTCCTGTTGGGTTGCAGCACCAAACCAGACAGGGTGGGAAAGTCCATTTTTGTGAAAAATGTGGTGTGCAGAGAGTTTGGGAGGCCTGCAGAGTATTTCTAGGGGCCGGGGAGGACAAAAGCCGTTTTTTTCTTACCACTTTGAAATCTTATCAGGTTCTGAAGAAAGATAGACAATGAATATTATTTTTTTGCCGCGCAATATTTCATCCACTTCCATTTACCTGCTCCGCTTCCCGATAACATTTCTGTCTCCTTTTAGGTTACCTGTATGGGGGATTACAACCTAAGAGACCTTGAGAAAGAAACTCTACTTCTGGTGGTCACCAGCACTTTTGGAAATGGCGATGCCCCAAGCAACGGCAAAGTAAGACTTTTAAGGCTTGCTATATTCTGATTTTCCACAATCAGTCAGACTCTCCATGCACTATAACAGTCTTTTCTTTTATATATATTATAGACTCTGCAGAATGCCCTCTTGTCAATGAAACAACTGAGCAACAAATTCCGGTAATTACTTCCAGAATTTTGTTTATCCTGGTTAGCCAATTTTTTAAAGTGCTCTTATTTTAAGATGGACTATTCATCTATCTCGTCTACTCTAATATAATCTAAACTAGTTTGCCCCAATCTGGAATTCTCTGTATATATTGATTAAAACTTTAATGGGAATCAATGGCTCATAATTTGATGGCAGTGGCAGTATTTCTGAAGACTATCTGCTATGAGATCAGTGGACTTCCTTGTACAGTTGGTTGGTCACTATGAGAAGAGATTGCAGAATAGAATAGAATGGAATGGAATGGAATAGAATTTGTCTATGGTGCATATGTTCTCAGTGTACGTAAAAATAGAATAGAATAGAATAGAATAGAATTCTTTTATTAGTCAAGGAGACACAAGGAATTTGTCTTTGGTGCATATGTTCTCAGTGTTCATAAGAATAGAATAGAATAGAATAGAATAGAATAGAATAGGATTCTTTTATTAGTCAAGTGTGATTGGAGATACAAGGAATTTGTCTTTGGTGCATATGATGAAAAGATTAATAGAAATAGTACTGTAGTCTCAGTTCTATCAAGCAGCGGACTTGTGAAGTTTTCAACAGGTTGTTAACAGAGGTACTTCCACAGGGACAACCTTAGAAGGAAAAATACCTGTTTTAAACCGAGGTCTCCTCCAACACACACACTTTGTTCATTATTATATAATAATAATAACAGAGTTGGAAGGGATCTTGGAGGTCTTCTAGTCCAACCTCCTGCTTGGGCAGGATTGAAATGCAGTTCCTAAAATAGCCCATTTGCTCCTATTAACTTTACAGGTAGTCCTCGACTTAGGACCACAACTGAGTCAACATTTCTGTTGTTAAACAAGATACTATTGAATGAGTTTCGCCCCATTTTATAATTTTTGTTGCCACAGTTACTAAGTGGATCACTGCAGTTACTAACTCAATAATACAGTTGTTAAGTGAATCTGGCTTTCCCATTGACTTTACTTGACCAATTAAAAAGGGGATCACATGATCCCGGAACAATACAACTGTCATAAAACACTGGAATAGAATTAGAATTATTAGAATTGGAATTAGAATTAAACAGAACAGGAGTTGGAAGGGACCTTGGAGGTCTTCTAGTCCAACCCCCTGCTTGGGCAGGAAACCCTACACTACTTCAGACAGATGGTTATCCAACATCTTTAAAACTTCCAGTGTTGGAGCATTCACAACTTCTGGAGGCAAGCTGTTCCATGGATTAATTGTTCTAACTCTCAGGAAATTTCTCCTTAGTTCTAAGTTACTTCGCTCCTTGTTTAATTTCCACCCATTACTTCTTGTTCTACCCTACCTTTGGTATTTTTTTTAAACCATCATTCATGCAGCTTTTCTCTTGAAACAGGTATGCGGTCTTTGGCTTGGGTTCAAGCATGTATCCAGAATTCTGTGCCTTTGCCCGTCTTGTGCACCAAAAATTTGCACAGTTGGGGGCCTTTCCAGTTAGCCCAATGGGTGAAGGAGATGAACTCAATGGGCAAGAAGAAGCTTTTCGGAACTGGGCCATTCTTACATTTCAGGTAACTACAATAACCTTGATGGCCAGCGAGTCCCCGAGTTTCCAATGTCTCTGCAGCGGATGCCAGAATCCAGTGATTTAGTTCTGTGCCTTTCAAACATGGCAACTTTGAAGATGTGTGGACTTCAACTCCCAGAACATCGCAGCCAAGATGAGGAATTCTGGGAATTGAAGTCCACTCCATCTAAAAGTTGCCAAATTTGCAAAACACTACTTTAACTGAATTTCATGGGAGAAATGAGAGGTTTGTGTTTTGGCCCAGCCCAAAAACATTATTTATCCTGGGGGAGAGAGAGAACATAGAAAGAATCTAAATGAGATAAAGACAGTACAGCAAAAATAAATTTATTTGACTTTTACAGAAAGGTACCCCTAAGCCTCTGTAATTTATCTTATTTTTCAAAGCATAAGAAATACTGGAGTATAAGACGCACTTTAGTTTGGGGGGAAGAAAACAAGGATAAAAAAGTATATCTGCTTCTGCCTCCCAGCAATTTAAAAATTAATACATAAATGGTAAAACAAACAAACAAACAAGTAAACAAATAAACAAAACAATAACCAAAACAAGACATATACATACAAACATTTTGGGGGGGAAAAGTTTCCCCACTCTCTTAAAATGTTCAATCGGAGAAAAATTTCATCATAACTTAGTATTCTTTTATTGACGTATTGCTTTGCTTTACTTATAATTTAAATTTTTGATAATATTATTTAATTTTTGAAATTTGATTATTTATTTTATCATTGTTCTTTTCTCTAGCCAATCATAGAGGTTTCCCCATATCTTGTAATATTCTGAATCTTCTTCTCCTTCTAATTTTTTTAACATCCTATCCATCTCTAAAATTACTTTTTTATCAGTTTGTTTGTTTGTTTGTTTGTTTGTTTATTTAATTTGTATGCCACCCCTCTCCGCAGACTCGGGGCGGCTCACAGCAACAGAAAACAATATATAATACAAATTCAATAATTAGAAAACTAAAAACCCATAATTTAAAAAATATGCACACAACATACCATACATAAACAGTATAGGCCTGGGAAAGTTATCTCAGTTCCCCCATGCCTGACGGCAGAGGTAGGGTTTAACGAGTTTACAAAAGGCAAGGAGGGTGGGGGCAGTTCTAATCTCAGGGGGGAGCTGGTTCCAGAGGGTCGGGGCCACCACAGAGAAGGCTCTTCCCCTGGGACCCGCCAAACGACAATGTTTAGTCGATGGGACCTGGAGAAGGCAAACTCTGTGGGACCTAATCGGTCACTGGGATTCGTGTGGCAGAAGGTGGTCCCAGAGATATTCTGGTCCAATGCCATGTCAACGACTAGTTCAGCTTCAACCGCAACAACACAAGAGCACGCAACAGATTCAAACTTAATATTAACCGCTCCAAACTTGACTGTAAAAAATATGACTTTAACAATCGAGTTGTTGAAGCGTGGAATTCATTGCCGGATTCAGTGGTGTCAGCCCCTAGACCCCAACATTTCTCCCTTAGACTCTCCACGATTGACCTCTCCAGGTTCCTAAGAGGCCAGTAAGGGGCGTACATAAGTGCACTGATGTGCCTATCGTCCCCTGTCCAATTGTCTTTCCTTATCTCATATATCATATATTTTCTCTCCTTCCCTTCTACTTCTCTTCTTTCTTACTTTCTATCTTTATATATTTTACTTAATGTCTATTCTCTTTCATATGTATTGTATATTGGACAAAGAATAAATCATAAATCATAAATAATAACTTTGCTAAACAAGGCAGGCATTTAACAAAAACTATTTGCACTGTATGTGTTCACCAATTGCTACTTTACTTCCTGTTTCTTCTTGTAGAAATCCTGTGTAGAGTCTGCATTCACACCTCATTGCTGATTAGCTGCGCTATTGAATTAACAAGCTCTTTTCTTCGTCTTTCTCCTCTCAATCCCAAACCAAAGGTGTCCCCTTATTATCCATTAAATTGTTCCAAAGCACAATGGGGCTAATCTTCTAATCCAGCTTTGCTTTCTAAAGAAGCAAATCATGTCACTTCTGTGCATAATGGATGTTAATTACATTGAAAACTCACTTTCCTTCTCCGTGCACATATTAGCGTTGACCTCCCCAGAAAGGAGAAAGTTTTATTGTTTGCGTGATCTTGGCAATTGCTGTGCTGTGAATCAAAACCGTCTTTTTAAATAAGCCACTTGACTGAAATTACCTAATTAATTAATTAATTAATTTAATTACCTAATGGTAAAGACTAGAACGATGAAACACATCTTTAACACATTCTCCAGCTCAGTCTTTGTAAACAGCAATGGCTCATTGCCCAATATTTCCTCGTTGTACCACAAATAATTACAGCGATCTAACACAAATTGATTTTACAGAAGATATTGTTGAAAAGGCATTGTGTAATCTCAAACTATCTCTATCTATTGGACCTGATGGACTATGGGTATACTTTTTAAAAAAAGCTCTGCACAGCCTTAGCTGAACCTCTAAACATAATCTTTAATAAATTTTCCAGAATTAGCTTCTTACTATTTGTGATCACTAACCACAGTCATTCCTATCTTTAAAAAAGGAGATGCCAGCAACGTCTAAAATTACAGAACAATCTCATTATGTTGTTTCACCTACAAAGTCATGGAATCAATCATAAACCAATCCATTACCCCCCCCCCCACCTAGAAACTAACAACCTACTCTCAAACAAACAATTTGGATTCAGGAAAAAAAATATCCTGTTATCTACAACCACTACGCTGCAAAAACATATGGACCACTACGCAACTCGATCAGGATAAAGCAATAGATGCAATTTACATAGACTTTTGTAAAGTCTTTGATTCAGTGGTACATGACAAACTACTTCTGAAACTAAAATCTTATGGCATCTCTGGACCCCTACATGTCATGAAAGCATAACTGCTTTCCTATCAAACAGACAACAAAGGGTTAAAAAAGAGAGTTCTCTATCAAATCCTGCTCCTGTCAATAGTGCTATCCGTCAAGGCAGTGTTCTAGGACCTAAAATCTTCATATTTTACATAAATGACCTTTCTAATCACATTATAAGCAACTGCATTATCTTTGCCGAACGCCACAGACAATGCTACTACCCTTTAAATAAACCTTGACTATGTATCAGAATGTAGCAACAAGTGGCAACTTCATATCTCAATCAACAAATGCTCTGTCTTACACATTGGCAAAAAGAATAAGAACACAAAATACAAGGTTGGAGGACACAACCTTGTAGTTGACCCTCATTCTATCAAGGATCATGGAGTACTCATATCTAATGATGGAAGTGCCACTGTAAAAACACTGCCAAACTAACCTCGTGTAGCTTCTTCTGTGTAGCTTCTTCTCTGGCAATATTGCACTGCTAACTAGAGTGTGCAAAACATTTTCTTTCTTTCTTTCTTTCTTTCTTTCTTCCTTTCTTCCTTCCTTCCTTCCTTCCTTCCTTCATTTATTCATTTATTTATTTGACTTATATGCCATCACTAGACCAGTGATGGCAAACTTTTTTCCCTTGGGTGACAACAGCGCAAGCCTGCCTGTGCTATTGCGCATGTGTGAGTGCCCACACCCATTATCCAGTGTTTAGGGAGGGTGAAAACAGCCTCTCCTGTCCCCCGGAGGCCGTCTGGAGGCCGTAAGCAGCCCATTTCCCGACCTCTGCTGAGCCTGGTAGGCCCATTTTTTGCCCTTCCTCACCCCTTCAAGACCCTCTGGAAGCCAAAAACGCCCTCCCAGAACCTCTGCACAAGCTGAAAAATCAGCTGGTCGGTGCACATATGCATGCTGGAGCTGAGCTAGGGCAACAGCTTATGTGCCAGCAGATATGGCTCAGTGTGCCACTGGTGGCACCCATGCCATAGGTTGTCCATCACTGTAATAGACCAATTCTCAAATATAGCTCACCTGTGTGGAACCCACACTGTGTATCGGACATGAATACAATCAAGAGAGTCCAAAAATATTTCACGAGAAGGGTCCTCCACTCCTCCACTCACAACAGAACCCCTTATGCCACCAAACCTGAAATCTTGGGCTTCGACAACTTAGAATTACGTCACCTTCGAACCAATCTAAATGTAGTTCATAAAATTATCTGCCACAGTGTCCTACCTGTCAATGACTACTTCAGCTTCAACCACAACAATACACGAGCACACAGTAATGTCAACCGCTGCAAACTGGACTGCAGAAAATACGACTTCAGCAACAGAGTGACCAGTGCCTGGAATTCACTACCTGACTCTGTGGTTTCTTCCTCAAACAAAAAAACCCCTTTAACCTTAGACTGTCTACCCTCGACTTCACCCCATGTCCTAGTGTCCTATTGCCCTCAATTATTTATTTATTTATTTATTATTTATTTATTTATTTATTTATTTATTTATTTATTTATTTTTTATTTATTTATTTTGTCCGATACACAATGAGGGTTTTAGTGGGTATATATCAATATACACATAGTAAAATACATGATGAAGGTTATAGAGGAGATACTCATAGTAAAATATATCTAAGAAATAATAGAAAAGAAGATAAAGGAATAGAATATATAGAATATAGGAATAGAATATATATATTCTATGAAATATCTACGAAAACATATACGGTATATATATACATACACACATATACATATATATATAGGAATAGAATATATCAATGAAAGAATAGAAGAAGAGATATAGGAGATATAGGAGAGCAATAGGACAGGGGACGGAAGGCACTCTAGTGCACTTGTACTCGCCCCTTACTGACCTCTTAGGAATCTGGATAGGTCAACCGTGGATAATCTAAGGGTAAAGTGTTGGGGGTTTGGGGATGACACTATGGAGTCCGGTAATGAGTTCCACGCTTCGACAACTCGGTTACTGAAGTCATATTTTTTACAGTCAAGTTTGGAGTGGTTAATATTAAGTTTAAATCTGTTGTGTGCTCTTGTGTTGTTGTGGTTGAAGCTGAAGTAGTCGCCGACAGGCAGGACGTTGCAGCATATGATTTTGTGGGCAATACTTAGATCTTGTTTAAGGCATCTTAGTTCTAAACTTTCTAGGCCCAGGATTGAAAGTCTAGTCTCGTAGGGTATTCTATTTCGAGTGGAGGAGTGAAGGGCTTCACATTTATCTGTATTTACTTTGTTTATGTTTATGTTTATACCTATACCTGCTATCTTGTACAGATTTGACAAACAAATAAAATAAATAAATAATTTCATTAACTTTTAACCCCTTAACTGGAAGATTCAAGAGATGACTAATCCAAAGGCTCAAGATGATTAGACAGAATCCTCAATAACTTTCGTCTATTCTTTTTCTATATATATTTGCGAAGACTGCCTGTGAAATATTTGATATCCGTGGAAAGCACAAGATCCCATTACCAAAGGAATATACATGTAAGGAAACCTGGAACCCCGAGGATTTTAGGATTGTGTACGACTCTCGGCCATTGGATTTAGAGAAAGGTATGTTCTCCTCTGTACACGCCCCTTATTGACCTCTTCTTAGGAATCAGATGAGGGCAACAACAGTGGATAGTCTAAGGGTAAAGTTTTAGGGATTTGGTGATGAAGCTACAGAGTCAGGTAGTGAGTTCCATGCATCAACTACTCGGTTACTAGAGTCATATTTCCTGCAGTCGAGTTTAAAGCGGTTTACTTTAAGTTTGTATATGTTGTGTGCACATGTCTTGTTGTGGTTGAAGCTGAAGTAGTCGTTGACAAGAAGGACATTGTAGCAGATGATTTTATGAGCTATGCTTAGATCGTGTTTAAGGCAACGTAGTTCTGAGCTTTCTAAACCTAGGATTAGATTCAGACTACATGATCCGCTTAATGATTGCAGTAGTTGTAAAAGGAGTTGTAAAATCAAGCCCAGCCATTTAATGACTCAACTTACAACCGCAACAGCTTACAACCAGAATGCCAAGCTCAATTGCAATTGTAACTCAAAGGACTACCCGTATGTGATAGAGAGGCAGCTGGGTGTGCAGATGGCACCTACCAAGAACATCCCAAAAACAGTTGTATGTTTTCCGCAGCTGCTTCAGCATCTTGGGGGAAATTGCATTGGGTTTAAGATGTCCTTGGGTGTTCTATCGGGCTCTCTGGTAGAATCCTCCCGAAAATTCACAGGTACAAATTTCAGACATACACACGTTTGAAAATTCAAAACAATGTTCTTTATAATGAAAATGCACTTAAACTAAGCCCTCTTTTTGTATAGCCAAGAGCACTCATCTCCAAACAAACTGGTAATTTGTACAAGTCCCTTATCAGTTCTGTGATACTTAGCTTGCAGCTGTGAGGCAATTCACAGTCCTTCTTCTTTCACAAAGTGAAACACACTTTGCTCTGGTTTAGTTTCAAAGCGGGGGAAAATCAGCACACAAAGGTCAAAGTCAGCAAAGCAGGCACCAAACACAGCGATCAGATAATCCTCCACAATGGTCAAACCCACAGGCTGCTATTTATAGCAGCCTCACTAATTACCACAGCCCCACCCAACCACAGGTGGCCTCATTTTCTTTGATAATAATGTCTCAGTTGTTGCTGCCTATGCATCGCTCTCCTCATGCGTGGCTATATCATTAACTCTTGTTCCGAATCCAAGGAGGAGCTAGACAATTGATCTCCTTCTGAGCTGTCTGCCACACTCTCCTCCTCCCTGTCACTCATGTCTTCTTGGTCAGAGTAGCCTTCATCAGCAGATTCCACTGGGAGCAAAACAGGCCTGCAGCATGTGGATGTCTCCCTCACATCCACAGTTCTTGGGGCAGGAGCTGGGCCAGAGCAAACCACAACATTGGGATGCTTTTGAGATGTTATCTGGAATGGTCCAACTTTTTTTAGCTATGACATAAGACTGTTTCTTTGTTTTCTCTTTAGCACTTGGTGATATTCATGGAAAAAAGGTAGTTCCATTGACCCTCAAATTTCGGCAGAATCTCCAAAGTTCACAGTCCAGGTATTCTTTCCTGCTTGCCATAGCTGGTTTGGTTTGGGTTTTTTGAACCCGTTAAACCTCTAACCGCACATTTGCGTAATTATTATTTGTAAGATTTATATAAGATTATACATAATTTACATGCTGGTTTTGATGATCAAAGATAAGAAGAGAAATGAATTAAACTGCAGTAACTTAATTGTTGGGAAGGATATAAAATTTCAAATAAATATCATCATACTCTATTAGACACTTTTTTAATATAAGATTTGTATAGTTCATAAATTTTTTTTTTATTTTTTTTATTTTACAAATGTGACATACAAGACAAAAGAAAAAACATACATAAAAACATAAATATATACAACATTTGGGAAATGAAAGTTTCCCCACTCTTTTTTTTTGGATATTTGATCAGAGAATTACACTCCTTTTACATAATATTAATTTTTGAATTCTTTTATTTGACGTGTTGCTTTGCATAAATTTTTATTTATTTATTTATTTTAGCCAATCATAAAATTTTACTCATGTTTTATAGTAATCTGATTCTTCTTTTCCCTCTAATCTTTTGGATAGCCTGTCCATCTCCGCACAGTCTAGTATTTTTTTAATTATTATGTTTTCTTCCGGTATTTTATCTGTTTTCCACTGTTGGGCATATACTGTTCTGGCAGCTGTTAGTATATGTATAACTAGGTATCTTACTCCTTTTTCTATTTTTTTATTAAAAATACCCAATAAATATAATTCTGGGGTTTTTTCGATTTCTTCATTTGCTATTTCTTTTAACCAATTTGTTATTTTATTCCAAAACTTTTTTGCCTGTGTGCATGTCCACCATTGGTGGTAGAACGTGCCTCTTTCTTTTTTACACTTCCAACATATTGGAGAGGTTTTTGGGAACATTTTTGCAAGTCTTTCTGGTGATAGGTGCCACCTGTAGAACATTTTTAATTGGTTTTCCTTGAATGCGGTCGATCTTGTCATCTGCCAATTGTTAATCCATAATTTTCCCCATTTTTCTAGTTCAATTGTGTAGCCAAAATTCATTCCCCAGCTTATCATATTCTCTTTTACAATTTCCACTTCTGTCTCATAACGGATCAAAAATTTATATATTTTACCGATTAATTTTTCATCATTTTTAATAGTGTCCTGTCCAATAAGGATTCAGATAATTATTGATATTGTTGGAATGTTACAGGATTTGTATAATTATTATCTTTAAAGGTCTCTATATAAGATTATATAATTGACAAATGGGATTTTTTTTGTGGTGGAGATTCTAGAACAGTGGTTCTCAATCTGGGGGTCGGGACCCCTTTGGGAGTCGAAGGACCGTTTCACAGGGGTTGCCTAAGACCATGGGAAAAAACATTTAAATTAAAGTTCTATTCTGGCGCCTTCAAACATATTTTTACAATTTGACCAATCACGCGTTTACAGTGGGGGTGCCTCTCTGACCTTCCTGCCAATCAGGTTAAAGTTCTGCTGGGAGAATTGGCGCTGGACCCATGATTGGGGGGGTCACTATAACATGAGCAACTATGTTAAAGGGTAGCGGCATTAGAAAGGTGGAGAACCACTGTTTTAGAATTCTATTAACTAGTGGATGGAAGTGTGAAGATAAGACTAGAAATTTTTTTTAGAGAAAACAAAGCCGGAAAGGCGATACAAAACAAACTTCTAACTGCACATAAAGTATGCATTCAAATTTGCAGAAAGATTTTATTTTTAACTTTGTGCCATGGAGATGTTGTATTAGCCATTGTGTACTTAGGTATGCATTTTGATCAGAATTGTCACAACTTTTCCATGTGGTTATATACAAACAGATTGTACAGCTGTGTTTTAATAGAAGAATTACATGGTAATGATAAATGGTTAAATATAATTGCTCCAAAATAAAATAAGGTTGAGAAATCACTGAATTTTAGCTCAATATAAGGGAGAGAGACACTGCTTTTTAAGGGCGAAAAGCTACATTCAGTCTTTAAAAGACCTGCCAACCTGTATGTATCCCTTTTCTTGCTGGAATAGATATTATGGTACCTTTTTCCAGTCCCTTGATACTAGCCACTTGTGGAGATGTAACAAAGTTAAGATATATTGGAAAATGATAGAAAGAATAATAAAAGAAATAGTAATGCAAGAGATAGAAAAAAACTCCGGAATTTTACTTATTAGGTATAGCTAAACAGAAATATAAGAAACATATTTTACATCTAGTCATTCATATAATGACAGCGGCCAGGATAGTATATGCGCAAAATTGGAAGGGGGAAGATATTCCCAAAGAGGAAGAGGTTATTAAGAAAATATTAGACTGCGCTGAAATGGATATGATGACAAGACGGTTAAATAACCAAGAAGAATCGGAATTTTATGTGATTTTCTCTATATGGATAGAGAAAAAGAAGAAGTAAAATGAATACCAGGTGTGAACAATAGAAGTATGGTTAGGATTTAATCTTTGAGTTTGTACTTCGCTTATATATGAAGTTAATTTTTTCTCTCATAATAAGGTTACACAAATTTTCTTCTTTTCATTTAAAGTAATAGGTTGACTTAAGATATTAATAATGTATTCTTTTTCTGCATCGCAATTTGACTTCTAGAATAAGAGGGGTATTTGCAACCCCAATTTTATGTTAAGTGTGTGTTTGTATGTTTGTCAATTTTAAGAAAATCAATAAAGTTTATTTTAAAAAAAAGATACTACCCACTTATATCTTTAAATGTATACAAGTTTAAAATCCTTGTCTAAAGAAATTCTCAATCTTCCAGGTCATGGTTGTCCCAAAAGTGCTTTTTCCTGGACTTTCTTGGCTTTTTTTTCCTTTGAAAAATGTTTAAGAACTGGAGAAGCTTGTTGGATGAGCTATGAAATGTTTTTCAAAGGAAAAACAAAAACCCAGTCCTTGCTGTTTATCCTGTTAAGTTATTATGGCTTATGTAGCTTATGGCTATAGAACCCTTCCCTCAACTAAAAATATAATGGCATGAAGTTCAAAAGTTTTCCCATAAATGGTGTCAAAGAATCACACTGTAATGTTTCCCACATGAAGTTTGAGAAGTATCCCGTCTGTGGTTTTAACAAGGAAATCCTGTGACGGCTGACTTAAATTGGGCTTGTGTTTCCCTTTCCTTTTCAGCCGTATCACCATGCTAATTAAACTTTCCTGTGGAACCAATCAGGAAATCAACTATCTCCCAGGAGACCATCTTGGGATCTTCCCTGCAAACCGAGAAGCTTTGGTTGACGGCATCATCTCCCATGTTGCAGATGCTCCTCCAGTCAATGAAACCTTTAGACTGGAAACATGCCGTGACAGTAAGTAGGAGTAGGAGTAGTAGTAGTAGTAGTAGTAATAATAATAATAACAACAACAACAACAAAGTGTTCGGAAACTTCAGATCGTGCAGAATGCAGCTGCGAGAGCAATCATGGGCTTCCCAAGGTATGCCAATGTTACACCAACACTCCGCAGTCTGCATTGGTTGCAGATCAATTTCCGGTCACAATTCAAAGTGTTGGTTATGACCTATAAAGCCCTTCATGGCATCGGACCAGAATATCTCCGAGACCGCCTTCTGCCGCACGAATCCCCGCTACCGGTTAGGTCCCACAGAGTTGGCCTTCTCCGGGTCCCGTCGACTAAACAATGTCATTTGGCGGGACCCAGGAGAAGAGCCTTCTCTGTGGCGGCCCCGACCCTCTGGAACCAGCTCCCCCCGGAGATCAGAACTGCCCCCACCCTCCTTGCCTTTCGTAAAGTTCTTAAGACCCATCTCTGCCGTCAGGCATGGGGGAACTGAGACATCTCCCCCGGGCCTATACAGTTTATACATGGTATGTTTGTGTGTATGCTTGCTTTTAATAATGGGGTTTTTAGTGTTTTTAAAATTATTAAATTTGTTCTTACATTGTCTTTGTTATTGTTGTGATCCGCCCCGAGTCTACGGAGAGGGGCGGCATACAAATCTAATAAATAGATAGATAGATAGATAGATAGATAGATAGATAGATAGATAGATAGATAGATAGACAGACAGACAGACAGACAGACAGACAGACAGACAGACAGACAGACAGACAGACAGACAGACAGACAAACAAAAACAACAACAACAGAGTTGGAAGGGATCTTGGAGGTCTTCTAGTCCAGCCCCCTGCTTAGGACAGACAGTTATCCAACATCCGCTTAAACATCTGCCTACACTACTTTGGACAGATAGTTATCCAACATCTGCTTAAAAACAGTGTTGGAGCATTGACAACTTCTGGAGGCAAGCTGTTCCACTGATTAATTGTTCTAACTGTCAGGAAATTTCTCCTTAGTTCTAGGTTGCTTCTCTCCTTGTTTAGTTTCCACCCATTGCTTCTTGTTCTACCCTCAGGTGCTTTTGAGAATAGGTTGACTCCTTCTTCTTTGTGGCAACCACTGAGATAATTGGAACACTGCTATCATGTCTCCCCTGGTCCTTCTTCTCATCAAATTAGATGTACCCAGTTCCTACAACCGTTCTTCATATATTTTAGTCTCCAGTCCCCAAATCATCTTTGTTGCTCTTCTCTGCACTCTGTCTAGAGTCTTCACATCTTTTTTACATTGTGGCAGCCAAAACGGAATGCAGTATTCCAAGTGTGGCTTACCAAGGCCTTATAAAGTGGTATTAACACTTCACGTGATCTTTATTCTATCCCTCTGCTAGGAATCCTCTTTCCAACGTTTTTTTTTGCTGTAGGATATGAGCGGATATCTTTACAAGAAATGGACAATGCATATGTAGCTTATGGTTTATAGCTTATAGTCTGGAGGACAGAAGGGAAAGGGGGGACATGATCGAAAGATTTAAATATGTTAAAGGGTTAAATAAGGTCCAGGAGGGAAGTGTTTTTAATAGGAAAGTGAACACAAGAACAAGGGGGCACAATCTGAAGTTAGTTGGGGGAAAGATTAGAAGTAACGTGAGAAAATATTATTTTACTGAAAGAGTAGCAGATGCTTGGAACAAACTTCCAGCAGACGTGGTAAACCCACAGTAACTGAATTTAAACATGCCTGGAATAAACATAGATCCATCCTAAGATAAAATACAGGAAATAATATAAGTGCAGACTAGATGGACCATGAGGTCTTTTTCTGCCATCAATCTTCTATGTTTCTATATCCAAACGAATTTGGATTGGGCAAGAAAAAGAAAGGGAAACCTCTGTTATCTTGGCATTCAGCTCTTTTCCGATTGGGCAAGAGTGGGCAGCATTTTAACCTTTCACCTTCCAAAGAGACTTCATGGTGTAGGGACGTCCTTATCCGGGGTGGGTTCTAAGTTACTTCGCTGATGGTTCGCTTCCTCCCATGCTGCCTGGCTGTGCCTCATGGGCATGTGTGCATGCGCAGCGGCAAAAAAATTTTTTTTTTTTTTTAAAAAAAGCTGAAAACAAGATGGTGACACATATGCAGTGCTGGAAGCTTCAGGAAGGAAGTGTTTTTAATATGAAAATGAACACAAGAACAAGGGGGCACAAGCTGAGGTTAGTTGGGGGAAAGATTAGAAGTAACATGAGAAAATATTTTACTGAAAGAGTAGTAGATGCTTGGAACAAACTTCCAGCAGACGTGGTAAACCCACAATAACTGAATTTAAACATGCCTGGGATAAACATATATCCATCCTAAGATAAAATACAGGAAATAATATGTGCAGACTAGATGAGGTCTTTTTCTGCTGTCAATCTTCTATGTTTCTATGTTAAATTCAATAAAAAATATAATTAAAAAAAGTGGTGGCACCCTGGACTGGCATCAACCGAACCTGTTCCGTGATGTCTCCAGCAGGTTGTTTCTGGTTTGGTCCAAACTGGTCCAAACAGGGAAGAACCCACCTCTGGCCTTATCAGAAAAGGCGTGCATGGGAAATTTGGGGCTTCCTTTGTTCCATTTGGGGGTGTGGCGTTTTTGTTAGCTATTTTTCCCCTGAGTAAAATAGGTGTGTTAAGTCAATTGAGAGTTTAATGCTCCTGTTGTCATACTGCAAAATGGAAAAGGCATTCGTTCTAAATTGGGCAGCCTGATTTAAAGGCTCCCCTGCAGAGATGATACTGACTTCCATTAACAGTATGGGTCAACAGGAAAGGCCGATTTGGAAGACAACTCGTCAGATGTATTTATTTTTGACTGAGATGAAGTCTCTCCCCAGCTGATTTCCTCTGTTGACTCCCAGAATATATTCTCACCCGTTTCCTCTTTCATTCCAGGTGGCTACTGGACTCCTTACAAAAAGTTTCCACCGTGTACACTGTCTCAAGCTTTGATGCATTTCCTTGATATCACCTCTCCTCCTTCCCAGCAGTTGCTAAGATCGTATTCCCAGCTGGCAGAAGATAAAAGTGAAAAGGAAAAGCTGAATCTCTTGTGCCATGTGAGTTTGGGACTAGTTTCAGGCAGGGAGGGGAAATTTTTACTTATGGAGCATGTCTCTGTTTCAACTGCTTGCACCTAGCCAACCGTGGTTCATCTCCAAAAGTTAGGCAGGGTTGGACTCAATGTTGGGCTCCTACAGGTATAGTCAGGTACGCAGAACCGGTAGAAAAACATTTGATTTTTTTTTTTTTTTTCCCTTCTGGGTTCTGGGTATGTTTTCCCTATAGCAGTAAATGAGGTTGAATCAGTATAATTTTAAAGAGCTGTGCATGTGTGTGTGTCTATACATACACATACAGTTTATATAGTAGATAATGTATATTATTGTGTGCCTGTGTGTACTATGTTTGTACACAGATGATATATATACATAGAATTAAATAGTATATTTTGGATGTTCAGTAATAGTAAATAGATAGGGAAATTGTATCTCTTTGAGGCGAGGAGAGGCCAGGCACCATAATAATAATAATAATAATAATAATAATAATAATAATAATAATAATAATAATAATAATAATAATAATTGTGATCGTGGAGAAAAAGAAAGTATGGATCACTGGCATCGCAATCCCAGGGGACAGCAGAATTGAGGAGAAGCAGCTAGAGAAATTAGTGAAATACGAAGCTCTAAAAATCGAGCTGCAACGACTCTGGCATAAGCCCGTGAAAGTGGTCCCAGTGGTACTTGGCACGCTGGGCGCAGTGCCAAAAGATCTCAGCGGACATTTGAAAACCATGGGAATTGACAAAATCTCCATCTGTCAATTGCAAAAGGCCACTTTACTAGGATCGGCACACGTAATTCGCCGCTACATCACGCAGTCCTAGGTGCTTGGGAAGCGCCCGACTGGTGATGAAATACGAAATCCAGCATAGTGATCTCATTTGCTGTGTTGTACTGACATAATAATAATAATAATAATAATAATAATAATAATAATAATAATAATAATAATAATTATTATTATTATTATTATTATTATTATTATTATTATTATTATTTATTAGATTTGTATGCCGCCCCTCTCCGGAGACTTAGAGCGGCTCACAACAAAAACAACAATGTGACAAATCCAATATATTAAAATACATCTAAAAACCCATTATTAAAACCATGCAACACAATCGTACCATACATAAACAATATAAGCCCCGGGGTATCTCAAACCCTTGACATATACTCAAACCCTTGACGCGAGTGACGTCAAGTTGGCCACCTTTAAGCCAGTCACATGACCTTTAAGCCACTCCCCGGTCACAGTATCATCAAGCCACTCCCACCTGGTCTCATGGCTTGCAAGCCACACCCACAAGCACGGCCATAGTGTGGTAATAAGAATTTTTGCAGCCCTTCATTGGTTGAATTAAGTTCTAACGCCAGTTTATAATGACTTGGTAAGACCACACTTAGAATATTGCATCCAGTTTTGGTTACCACAATATAAATAACATTTTGAAACTCTAGAAAGAGTGCAGAGAAGAGCAACAAAGATAAAAAGGGAACTGTAGGCTCAAACATACAAAGAATGGTTGCAGGTACTGGGGATGTCTGGTTTATTGAAAAGAGGGACTAGGGGAGACATGATAGCAGTGTTCCAATATTTCAGAGGCTGCCACAAAGAAGAAGGAGCCAAACTATTCTCCAAAGCACTGAGGGCAGAACAAGAAGCAATGGGTGGAAACTAATCAAGGAGACAAGCAACTTAGAACTAAGGAGAAATTTCTTGATAGTTAGAACAATCAGGGGAATGACTTGCCTCCCGAAGTTGTGGATGCTCCAACAATGGAAATGTTTAAAAAGAGATTGGACAACCATTTGTCTGAAATGGTATATGGTTTCCTGCCTGAGCAGGAGGACCTTGGTAGAGGTGGGCTGCTACCAATTTGGACCAGTTGAGGCAAACTGGTAGTTCCAACAAGTGACTGAGTCTGCCCATCCACTCCGGCGCTATCCCGTCTATATAATCGGTGTGCATTTGCTGCTATGCGCACGCTCATATTTTCACATTCTGGGTGAACCAGTTGTTACAGTATGTGATGCTCACCTCTGCTCCAAGGTCTTCCAACTCTATTATTCAGTTAGTGCGTGGGTGGGAGCTCATCAGAAGATTTCATGGCTATAGACCAGTGATGGCGAACCTTTTTTCCCTTGGATGTGAGCTATCACGCATGTGCGAGTGCCCACATCCATAATTAATTGCCTGGGGAGGGCGAAAACAGCTTCCACCACCAGTGTTCCCTCTAATTTTTTGGGGGGGGTGGGCAGAAAAGTATAGTGTCTGAGCGGCAGTCCCTTTGGGACTGGGCGGCACAGAAATAATAAATAAATAAATAAACAAACAAACAAATAAAAAACCCACCCTGTTTTGCCTCAGAGAATTTCAAAATAAAATACTGTACTGTGTGTCTATAACAGTGAGCTCATAATAGGGCAACTCTATCAATATCAAAATGCCACTTATATAGTTGAACTAGTTTCAAACTAGATTTTGATTTTCTTTCTCTCTTCCTTACTCCCATTCTTTTTCTTTCTCTTTTCCTTCCTCTCTTTTCCATCTGTTTCTCTCTCTTCCTCTCTCTCTCCTTCCCTCTCACTCTTTCCCTCTCGGCTTCTGGGCAGGTTTGGAAAACTCTGAGTTGATGATGATTTTTAAGTGAGCGATTGCTCACTGCTCAGCTTAGAGGGAACTATGTCCACCACCACCCGGAGGCCCTCTGGAGACCAGAAATGGCCTGTTTTCCAACTTCTGGTGGGCCAAGTAGGCTCGTGTTTTGCCCTCCGTAGGCTCCAAATGCTTCCCTGGAGCCAGGGGAGGATAAAAACAGCTTCCACCCCCCCGGAGGCTCTCTGGAAGCCAAAAACACCCTCCCAGAGCCCCTGTGCGAGCCAAAAATCAGCTGGCTGGCACACACATGCATGATGGAGGTGAGCTAGGGCAACAGTTCATGTGCCAGCAGATATGGTTCCGCATGCCACCTGTGGCATCCATGCCATAGGTTCGCCATCACTGCTATAGACCATCCTGGGAAGTTGAAAACAGCAGATCAATTTTATCCTGCTACTAAGAAAGCTATATCAACATGTCGGTATAGTCATCTGTAGTCAAGCTCAATTCAGCAGCATCTTTAACATAGCTACAATAGTGCGACCCCAGTAAACTGATCTGGGTAACTTAATAACTTTGTTTAGGATAGCACACTTTCATTTCTGGCTTTGACTCAAATTTATGCCCATTGTAGTTATTTATATGCTCTTTTCCAGTGATGAAACCCAATTTTTTTTACTACCGGTTCTGTGGGTGTGGCTTGGTGGGTGTGCTGTCCCCAGAGACAGAGATAGTTGGACTGTATTTAGGCATGTCCCTTTAAGATATTGCATTAGGGGAAATGTAGTGAAATTGCACTCTAGGTAATGTAGTTTTACATGTGACCACATTTGTGTATTCCGATTGGCTCTGACTTGGGATGAGGTGTAAGTGGAGAGAACATTCCAGAGGGTCTTTGTCTTCACTCACTAACTCAGACAGCTACACCTAGAGCCTGGGTCCATTCAACCTCTTTTTACTGTTCTGGTACAAGCTCAACTTTTCCCAGTCAGATAACTCAGCACAAAGGTATATCACAGATCATTTTATTACAGGAATTCTCACAATAACTCACAGTTATGATGCGATTCTTCTGTAGTATAATCTTTCCCATTGTGCAGGTAAAAAGAGGTTGAATTGACCCAAGCTCTAGGTGTAGCTGGCTGAGTTAGTGAGTGAAGACAAAGACCCTCTGGAATGTTCTCTCCAATTACATGCCTAAATACAGTCCAACTATCTCTGTCTCTGGGGACAGCACAGTGGGTGTGGCAGGGGAAGAATACTGCAAAATCTCCATTCCCACCCCGCTCCAGGGGAGAAGGATATTGCAAAATCTCCATTCTCCATGCCGGTTTTCCGCACTACTCAATATTTCCACTACCAGTTCTCCAAACTACTCAAAATTTCCGCTACTGGTTCTCAGCTACTGGTTCTCCAGCAAGTCAGAACTTGCTGGATTTGACCCCTGCTCTTTTCCTGTAGCAATAGTACTTAGACTAGTTATATACCGCTTCATAGTGTTTCACAGTCCTCTTTAAACAGTTTACAAAATCAGCGTATTGCCCCCAACAACCTTGTATAATTTCTTGGAATTTTATAGCGTGCCATTGTTTCTACAACAAGCTGCATCCTCATTTTGGAGGAGATATAATAAAGATAAATCCATAAAGACACACCAAATCGCTGAGTGTCTGCATGTTTGTTTTTCACTGTAGAATTTGGAAGAATACAACAAGTGGAAGTTTTACAACAGCCCCACTATCTTGGAAGTGCTGGAGGAATTCCCATCCATCAGGCTCTCTACCGCCTTCTTACTCTCCCAGCTGCCTTTACTCAAGCCCAGATATTACTCCATCAGTTCTTCGCAGGATTGGGCGCCCCAGGAATTGCATTTGACTGTGGCTGTAGTGACCTATAGATCTAAAAGTAAGTGGGCTTTCTGTTCCGAAGCTTCATTTTGCCCTTTGTTTGCGGTGATCCTTCATCAAATGTGAGAGCTGTATTCCTCAAAGTTCCAATTTATTAGCAGTGGCATGTTGACGCATCTGGGTGAAACGCGAAATTGAAACTTTCCAGGTTGCACCACCCAGTTGAAAGTTCAAGTCCTTGCCCTCCACACCCACAACCCCATCACATTGTCCAGTCTTCAATTGCCATACTGGCAGGGACTAACCATCTCCTTTCGTGCAGGTGCAGAGGTGCAGAGACAAAAGATGACCTTGGCTTTCTAGAAAGAATTTGTTATGGCTACATGCTAGCAACTTCATACAAACCACCCCCCCCCCCTCACATTTCCCCACAATAGAAAATGCATAGTAGAATAGTATAAACTAGTGGTGGCGAAC
The DNA here is from genome assembly GCF_031021105.1 of Erythrolamprus reginae. Classification (NCBI taxonomy): domain Eukaryota; kingdom Metazoa; phylum Chordata; class Lepidosauria; order Squamata; family Dipsadidae; genus Erythrolamprus; species Erythrolamprus reginae. The sequence goes on from NC_091950.1 coordinate 412,455,320, forward strand.
CTATGGCACGAGTGCCACAGGTAGCACGCGGAGCCATATCTGCTGGCACGCAAGCCGTTGCCCTAGTTCAGCTCCAACGTGAATGTGTGTGCCGGCCAGCGAATTTTTGGCTCACGCAGAGGCTCTGGGATGGCGTTTATTGGCTTCCAGAGAGCCTCCAGGGGGAGTGTGCTTTTACCCTCTCCTGGCTCCAGAGAAGCCTTTGAAGCCTGGGGAGGGAGAAACACGAGCCTACTGGGCCCACCAGAAGTTGGGAAACAGGCCACTTCCAGCCTCCAGAGGGCCTCCAAGAGGCAGAGGAAGCTGTTTTCGCCCTCCCCAGGAATTGAATTATGGGTGTGGGCACTCGCACATGTGCGATAGCATGCACGCAAGCTCTTACGACACCCGAGGGGAAAAAGGTTCGCCATCACTGGTCTAGTGGTTAAAGCACTAGGCTAGAAACTGGGAGATTGCGAGTTCTAGTCCCACCTTACGCATGAAAATTGGCTGGGTGACATTGGTCCAGTCATTCTTTCTCCACCCAGCCTGCCTCACAGGGTTGTTGTTGTGGAGAAAAATAAGAGGTGGCAGAAATATTAACTAAGTTTGTCAACCTGAGTTGTTTAAAAATAATAAAAACAGAATTATTTATTGTTGTTGTTGTTGTTGTTGTTGTTATTTATTAAATTTGTATGCCGCACTTCTCTGAAGACTCAGGGCGGCCCGAGTTTATACTCCTCTTTGTACTCCTCTTTCCAACTGTGCTAGGAATCATCCTCTCTTGAAGATGATAAAATGTTTCGGCAACTAGAAGAGTAAATATTGGTAGTGATTTCTGACAGTCTCACAATGGGTGAGCAGTGTGGTTGGGCGGTAGGAAAAGCAAATAGGATGCTTGGCTGCATAGCTAGAGGTATAACAAGCAGGAAGAGGGAGATTGTGATCCCGCTATATAGAGCGCTGGTGAGGCCCCATTTGGAATACTGTGTTCAGTTCTGCAGACCTCACCTACAAAAAGATATTGACAAAATTGAATGGGTCCAAAGACGGGCTACAAGAATGATGGAAGGTCTTAAGCATAAAACGTATCAGGAAAGACTTCATGAACTCAATCTGTATAGTCTGGAGGACAAAAAGAAAAGGGGGGACATGATCGAAACATTTAAATATGTTAAAGGGTTAAATAAGGTCCAGGAGGGAAGTGTTTTGAATAGGAAAGTGAACACAAGAACAAGGGGACACAATCTGAAGTTAGTTGGGGGAAAGATCAAAAGCAACATGAGAAAATATTATTTTACTGAAAGAGTAGTAGATGCTTGAAACAAACTTCCAACAGACGTGGTTGGTAAATCCACAGTAATTTAATTTAAACATGCCTGGGATAAACATATATCCATCCTAAGATAAAATACAGAAAATAGTATAAGGGCAGACTAGATGGACCATGAGGTCTTTTTCTGCCGTCAGTCTTCTATGTTTCTAATACAGGTAGTCCTCGATTTGTGACCACAATTGAGTCCCAGATTTTTGTTGCTAAGCGGGACAGTGTTTAATTGAATTCCCCCCTCCCATTTTACGACCTTTCTTGCCACAGTTGTTAAGTGAATCACTGCAGCTGTTAAGGTAGTAACATGGTTGTTAAGTGAATTTTCTTTGTGGAGTGATCACAGGACCATGGGACACTGCAATCGTCATAAATCGTCAGTCGCCCAGTGTCTGAATTTTGATCATGTGACCATGGGGATACTGCAACAGTTGTAAGTGTGAAAAATGGTCATTAGTTACTTTTTCCAGTGCCGTTGTAATTTTAAACGGTCACTAAATGAACTATTGTAAGTTGAGGACTGTTGTAAGTCGAGGACTACCTGTAACTGAACTGAATTCTCAGGAATCGTCTCCAACAGCAACATTCAGAAGCATTAATTAATTTGTTATTATTTATTAATTGGATTTATATACTGGCCCTCCCCGGAGACTCTGGGCAGCTTACAACATATAAAAAGGAATAATACAATACAAATCCTAAATCCAATTAATATAAAACCCACTTATCTAATTTAAAATCCCCATTATATTAAAAAAAATAAATCCTTCCCACTCAACAACAACATGGTACCTATCATTTGTAGACCAGGGGTTTAGATTCTAATGGCACCAAGCCTGACGACATAGAGCCGGGGTGGCGCAGCAGGTAGAGTGCTGTACTGCAGGCCACTGAAGCTGACTGTAGTTCTGTAGGTCAGCGGTTCAAATCTCATCACCAGCTCAAGATTGACTCAGCCTTCCATCCCAGGTGGGTTAAATGAGGACCCAGATTGTGGGGGCAATAGGCTGGCTCTGTGAAAAAGGGCTATTGCTAAAATGTTGTAAGCTGCCCTGAGTCTAAGGAGAAGGGCGGCATAAAAATCGAATGAATGAATGAATAAATGAATAAATGAATGAATGAATGAATGAATGAATGAATGAATGAATAAATAAATAAATAAATAGATGAGTCTTTAGACTCTTACAGAAGGCGAGGAGCGTGGGGGCAGTACGAATCTCCTGGGAGTTGATTCCAGAGGGCCAGGGCCCCCACAGAAAAGGCCCTTCCCCTAGGTCCCGCCAAGCAACATTGTCTAGTTGATGGGACCTGGAGAAGGCCGACTCTGTGGGACCTAACCAGTCGCTGGGACTCAGGCGGCAGGAGGTGGTCCCACAAGTAATCCGGCCCGATGCCATGTAGGACGTTAATACTCTTCTTATCTTCTGAGTGAGGCCTATTAAAATCACCATGCTGCAAAGTCTGTCTGCTCACCTTTCTTGGGATTTCAGCTAAACCTTCTCAAAATAATTCATTGTACGTGGGTTCTTTTGTTCTCCTTTTCTTCTCAGATGGAAAAGGTCCAGTGCACCATGGGGTGTGCAGTGCTTGGTTGAATACAATGGCCCCAAAAAAGACAATTCCCTGTTTTATTCGCAGGTAAGATTGCAGGTGAAAAAAATATATTTTTATGCAGGTAAGTTTGCAGCTGAAAAATTAACTTGTAACAAAAACTTGAGTTCTCAAACTGGAAAATTGGACTGATTTCTCTACTGCTGAAAGACCTATCAATAGAAATTAAGAAAACAAGGGAACGGGCTCCATTGTAGTCTTTTCTCCGAGCAAAAATAAAAATAAAAACAGACCAGTGAGGTCTAAACATTTCCAATTGGCACAGGTCGAATCTATGTCAATGTACAGGTAGTCTTCTCTTATCGCCTGCCGCATTTAGCACCCATTAGAAGTTACGATGGTGTAAAAAGCCCAGCTTTGTCGATTGGCAGTTTGAACCCCTACTACTGCGTGAGCAGAGGGTTGGACTAGACGACCTCTAAGGTCCCTTCCAACTCTGTCACTGTTACCGTTACCAATCCTTACATTTATGACTGTCACATTGTTTACCATGGTCACATGGTTGCCATTTGCATGCTCCCTAAGTGGCTTGTGAAAAACAGAAGGAAAATCGCAAATCAGTCACGTCATACAGAATAGAATATGATGAATACCATAGCATAGCATAGCATAGCATAGCACAGCACAGCACAGCACAGCACAGCACAGCACAGCACAGAATAGAATAGAATAGAATAGAATAGAATAGAATAGAATTCTTTATTGGCCCAATGTGATTGGGCCACACAAGGAATTTGTCTTTGGTGCATATGCTCTCAATGTATATAAAAGAAAAGGTGATAGGAATGATGAGGAAAAAACTAGTAGTAATAGTAGTGCAGATTTAGTAAATAGTTTGACAGTGTTGCGGGAATTATTTGTTTAGCAGAGTGATGGCGTTTGGGAAAAAACTGTTCTTGTGTCTAGTTGCCTTGGTGTGCAGTGCTCTATAGCAACGTTTTGATGGTAGGAGTTGAAACATTTATGTCCAGGATACGAGGGGTCAGTAAATATGTTCAATGGAAGGCAGGTTGGCAGCAATTGTTTTTTCCATAGAATAGAATAGAATAGAATAGAATACAATACAATACAATACAATACAATACAATAGTGTTGACGAATTCACAACTTCTGGAGACACGTTGTTCTAAAATCTGTCGGGAATTTTCTCTGTAGTTCTAGGTTTCTTCTCTCCTAGATGAATTTCCACCTATTGCTTCTTGTTCTACCCTCAGGTGCTATGGAGAATAGGTTGATTCCCTCTTCTTTGTGGCAGCCCCTGAGATATTGGAACACTGCTATCATGTCACCCTTATGTTCTGCCGGCGTGTCCCAACCACCTGTAATTACAGGGTAATTAGTCCCAAACAGACACACACCCCACGATAGAAGGAAAACAGAAGGTCTTTATCAACAGAAAAGCAGCAACAACTCTCTTTTTAAATGTCAAAGGGATTTTCTGGTACACACAAGGCACAGGTTAAATGCAATCCAATTTCTCACCCAGTAACTGGGAAATTGAGTCCAATTCCAAAAGTCCAGAAATTCCACACACAGTCTTGAACAGGGAAACAACAAACCACGATCTTGACGAAAGTATAAATCAGGTAAACTTCCACGAGGCTAAACCAGCACGCTGCTCTTTTTATCTGTAGCACTAATTACAGCAGCCCCACCCAACCACAGGTGGCCTCACTTATCTCCTGTAATAATCCTTCAGTTGTTCTCTCCTATGCATCACTCTACGCATGCATGGGTCCGTCATAAGTTCTTGTTCAGAATCCAGGGATGACAAGGATGATTGATCTTCTCCTGGGTTGTCTGCCAAACTCCCCTCTCCCCTGTCACTCACGCTTCCTTGGTCAGAGGAGACTTCGTCGGCAGATTCTATCGGGAGCAAAACAGACCTGTGGCATGTGGATGTTTCCCCCACATCCACCTCCACATTCCTTGGGGCAGGAGCTGGGCCAGAGCTAACCACAACACCTTAGTCCTTCTTTTCATTAAACTAGACATACCCAATTCCAGCAATCCTTTCTTTGCAACCATAATGCTTAACAATGGACTTGCCAGACCCAATTGTGATTACTAAGTAAGGACTACTCATATCTATCTGAAATGTAAAGGAATTAAAGGCCCATGATCTGTTGCAACATAATCATGGAAGAAGACCTCACCTACAAAAAGATATTGACAAAATTGAACGGGTCCAAAGACGGGCCACAAGAATGGTGTAATGTCTTAAGCATAAAACATATCAGGAAAGACTTAATGAACTCAATCTGTATAGTCTGGAGGACAGAAGGAAAAGGGGGGACATGATCGAAACATTTAAATATGTTAAAAGTTTTAATAAGGTTCAGGAGGGAAGTGTTTTTAATAGGAAAGTGAACACAAGAACAAGGGGACACAATCTGAAGTTAGTTGGGGGAAAGATCAAAAGCAACGTGAGAAAATATTATTTTACTGAAAGAGTAGTAGATCCTTGGAACAAACTTCCAGCAGACGTGGTAGATAAATCCACAGTAACTGAATTGAAACATGCCTGGGGTAAACATATATCCATCCTAAGATAAAATACAGAAAATAGTATAAGGGCAGACTAGATGGACCATGAGGTCTTTTTCTGCCGTCAGACTTCTATGTTTCTAAGAGATATTTGCACTTCGTAATTCTATAGGAGTAAGATATTTGCTTGTCTCATTGCTACCTAGTGCTGCTGGATTCCAACTTCCAAAAGATCCAAGTAAACCATGTATCCTGATTGGTCCTGGTACAGGAATTGCTCCTTTTAGAAGCTTCTGGCAACAACGACACTTCGACTTAGAAAATAAAGGTGACGAGGGCTTTGCTACTTTCTGAGTGATCTGGTTGGACAAATCAACGTGTAACTGAAACGGGCAGTGTTTAGGGCTTGGCATTATCTAACAATTAGCAATAGCAATAGCACATGGGTTTATATAATGTATAAAGTATTTATTATGTTGTGACACCTTTCCCCCAGGCTTATTATAATTTATGTTTGGTATGTATGTGCTGTTTGGTTTTTAATTATGATAGGGTTTTTAGGGTTTTTTTAATATTAGATTTGTGCCAGTATAATATTGTTTTTATCGTTGTTGTGAGCCGCCCCAAGTCTTTGGAGAGGGGCAGCATACAAATCTAATAAATTATTATTATTATTATTATTATTATTATTATTATTATTATTATTATTATTATTATTATAGAAATCTAAACAAACAAACAACACTTCATAAAGCCTTACACCCCTCTCTAGGCAGTTTACAGAGTCAGCATCTTGGCCCTCAAAAATCTGGGTCCTCATTTGACCAATTTTAGAAGGATAGAAGGTCAAATTTTGAGCCAGTCAGATTTGAACTGCTGGCCATTGGCAGGTTTAGTTTCCAATACCACATTCTAGTCACTACACCACAACAGATCCAATTAAAAATTAAGACTTTCCAATTTCTTATTTGGGCCATTGGAATACAAGCCTTACTCTTTTGGAACATCTGCTTAAACCTATGAAGTAGATCTTGAAAAGAGAACATAATGGGGCCAGTAAACCCTAGCCCCCTGGCCAAACGAATGTAATGTATGTTTGTTGTGTGAATAGCAATGACTGATTTTAATACTACAGGGGTTTTAGATTACTGGTTTTAGATTTAGAGGTTTGACTACTGCAATGCTCTCTACATGGAACTACCTGTTCTGTCGGGCTCTCTGGTAGAATCCTCCCAAAAATTCACAGGTACAAATTTCAGACACACACACATTTGAAAATTCAAAACAATGTTCTTTATAATGAAAATTCACTTAAACCAAGCCCTCTTTTGGTATAGCAAAGAGCACTCCTCGCCAAACAAACTGGTAATTTGTACAAGTCCCTTATCAGTTCTGTGATACTTAGATTGCAGCTGTGAGGCAATTCACAGTCCTTCTTCTTTCACAAACTGAAACACCCTTTGCTCTGGTTTAGTTTCAAAGCGGGGGAAAATCAGCACACAAAAAGTCAAAGTCAGTAAAGCAGTCACGAAACACAACAATCAGATAATCCTCCACAATGGCCAAACCCACAGGCTGCTATTTATAGCAGCCTCACTAATTACCACAGCCCCACCCAACCACAGGTGGCCTCATTTTCTTTGATAATAATCTCTCAGTTGTTGTTGCCTATGCATCGCTCTCCACATGCGTGGCTGTATCATTAACTCTTGTTCTGAATCCAAGGAGGAGCTAGATAATTGATCTCATTCTGAGCTGTCTGCCCCACTCTCCTCCTCCCTGTCACTCATGTCTTCTTGGTCAGAGGAGCCTTCATCAGCAGATTCCACCGGGGGCAAAACAGGCCTGCAGCATGTGGATGTCTCCCCAACATCCACAGTCCTTGGGGCAGGAGCAGGACCAGAGCTAACCACAACACTACCTCTGAAGAGTGTTCGAAATCTTCAACTTGCCCAAAATGCAGCTGCGTGAGCAGTCTTGGGCCTTCCAAGAAATGCCCACATCTCACCATCACTCCGCGGACTGCATTGGCTACCAATCAGTTTCCGGGCACAATTCAAAGTGTTGGTTATGACCTATAAAGACCTACATGGCACAGGACCAGATTATCTCCCAGACCACTTCTGCCGCACGAATCCCAGCGGCCGGTGAGGTCCCACAGAGTTGGCTTCCTTAGGGTCCCGTCGATCAAACAATGTTGGTTGGCGGGACCTAGGGGAAGAGCCTTCTCTGTGGGAGCCCCGGCCCTCTGGAACCAACTCCCCCCAGAGATTCGCACTGCCCCCTCTCTCCTTGCCTTCCGAAAGAGCTTAAAAACTCATCTTTGCCGCCAAGCTTGGGACTCTTAGATTTTCCTCTGACCACTGAATGCCTTAAGTATGATTGCTGAATGTTTGGTTAATGAGGTTTTTTTTTTTAGATTAATCTTCTCTTTTAATTGTTTTTAATATTGTAGTACTAATTGGATTATATTACTGTTCTGTTTTTATATATGCTGTGAGCCGCCCCGAGTCCTCGGAGAGGGGCGGCATACAAATCCAATAAAATAAAATAAATAAATAAAATAAATTAACTATTTTCAATTAATTGGATTATGATATTGCATTGTTTTTTAATATGTTGTAAGCCACTCTGACTCAGTATGTATGTATGTATGTATGTATGTATGTATGTATGTATGTATGTATACGGAGAGGGGCGGCATACAAATCTAATAAATAATAAATAATAATAATAGTATGTATGTATATATACAGAGGTGGGCTGCTAAGATGGAACGGTGATGTGTGCTCGTCCCCGTGGCTCTGAGTGCTAGCGGAGTCCAGCGCAATTATGATACTGCACCTGCCTTGAGTTACCTAAGAATCCGGATTGATTTTTGGCCTTCTGGTTTTTAGGGATCCAAGGGAGAGGTTTGATCCTGCTGTTTGGCTGCCGGCACTCCAGCCTGGACCACCTCTATCGAGAAGAAATGGAGGAGATGCATTGGAAAGGGATTCTCCAAAAGGTCTACACAGCTTACTCCAGAGAGCCTGGGCGTCCCAAAGTAAGCTCCATTGCATCTTGCCTTTGATACTTTTGCTCACACTAGTTTGTATGCAGAAAGCCCTGAGTTCAAGCTCTGGTCCCACTGATTAAAAGACTAGGAACATCCCAATTCCATGCCTCCAACTGATAAATGTATTTCATAATCCTGGCCACCAGCCTCACAGGAGAGGGCAAATGGAAACCGCAACCCATTGGTTGCACTGGTAGGCAAAGTTGGCTCTTCTATGACATCTGGACTTCAACTCCCAGAATTCCTGAGCTACCATTATTGGCTCAGGAATTCTGGGAGTTGAAGTCCACAAGTCATAGAAGAGCCAACTTTGCCTACCCCTGCACTAGACTAATGATCCTGCTTATCAATTGACTAAATATTGCAGCTTTCTCAGAAAAATAAATCTGAATGTTATGCAAATGGTTCAGGTTTATGTGCAGGACCTTCTTCAAAAAGAACTAGAAGCAGAGGTGTACAAGCTTCTCCATGAAGAAGAGGGACACCTGTATGTCTGCGGGGACATCCGAATGGCCAGCGAAGTGGCGAAGACTTTAAAGAAGATGTTTGCGAAGAAGCTGAACTTGACCGACGAGGAAGCAGAGGACTACTGTTTCCAGCTGAAGGTATAATGACCTGTTGTGGTTGGCTCTGGGCCAGCTCCTGCCCCAAGGACTGTGGGGGTGGATGTGGGTGAATCTTCGCAGTGTCAAAGGCCAGTGTTACTGCCATCCGTTGCTGACAGAGAAGCGTCTGACACAGGGAGTGAATGTGAACTGGGATCCTCAGAGGGGGGCCTGGCAGACAGCCCATTAGGGGGTAGTTCATCATCATTATTTTATTTATTTATTTATTTATTGGATTTGTATGCTGCCCCTCTCCGCAGACTCGGGGCGGCTAACAACAATGATAAAAAACAACATGTAACAATCCAATTTAATAAAACAACTAAAAACCCTTATTATAAAAACCAAACATACACACAAACATACCATACATAACTTGTAATGGCCTAGGGCAGCGTTTCCCAACCGTTGTGCCGCAGCACACTAGTGTGCCGCGAGACACAGCCAGGTGTGCCGCGACAGCGACAGCTGGGCGGGGAGCTGCCGGTGCCTCCGACCTCCCGGCTCCTGCCCGATGCCGCGGTTTCTGGCGCTCTCCTGCTGCGCCCCAAAGAAGGAAGGCAGGAAGAAAGAGAGCTTCATTCTTCGTGGCTTTTTCCCGCCTTCAATGGCGTCGGCGGCAAGTGTCCTTTGGGGCCCGGTGGGAGGGCACTGGCAGCGGAAACAGGCTGCCGGCTGCAGCGGCCCCGGGCACCGTTCCCTGTAGGCTGCGCACGCCAACGCACCCCAAAATGCCCCCCCGCGCACCCTTTTCCAGGGGCGCACAGGGAGCCGCGGCCACCCGCCCGCCTGCCCGATTTCCCTCCGCGCGGCTGGGGACGCGGATCCACCGCCCTCGCCAGCCCGATCTCCCTCCACCCGAGTGGGGAGGTGGATTCGCCGCCCCCGCCAGCCCGATTTCCCTCCACCCGAGTGGGGAGGTGGATTCGCCACCCCCGCCAGCCCGATTTCCCTCCAGTGGCTGGGGACGCGGATCCACCGCCCTCGCCAGCCCGATCTCCCTCCACCCGAGTGGGGAGGTGGATTCGCCGCCCCCGCCAGCCCGATTTCCCTCCAGTGGCTGATCTCCCTCCGTGTGGGGGGGGGCGACGAACCGACGACCGGGGGCTGTCCGTCCGTGTTGGGTGGTGCAGGGCAGGCACAGGCAGCCCCAGGGGAGAACAAGGGAGGGAGAGAAAGGAAAGAGAGAGAAAGGGAGGGAGGGAGAGAAAATTGAATGAAGGAGGGAGAGAAAGAAAGAGTAAGAAGTAGAAAGGATAGAGAAAAAGGAAGAGAAAGGGAGGGGGAGAAAGGAAACAGGGAGGAAGGGGGGAGAGAAAGAAGATATGAAGGAGGGAGAAAAAGAAGATATGAAGGAGGGAGAAAAAGAAAGAGAGATAGAAAGGAAAGAGGGAGAGAAAGGAATGAGAGAGAAAGGGAGGGAGAGAAAGGGAATGAAAGAGGGAGAAGGGGTGAGAGATAGAAAGGATAGACAGAAAGGGAGAGAAAGGAAAGAGAGAAAGGGAGGGAGAGGAAGGAAAGAGAGATGAGAGAGGAAGGAGGAGACAGAAAGAGAAGAAGGAAGGAAGAGAGAAAGAAAGAGGGATAGAGAGAGAAAGGAAGGAAGAGAGAGAAAGAGGGAGAGAGAAATAGAGCGAAAGGGAGGAAGAGAGATTTTTTTTATCCAAACTTTTTTTAGTGCCCCCCCCCCAATGTTCCCCAGGATTTTGAAAATATGAAAAATGTGCCGCGGCTCCAAAAAGGTTGGGAAACACTGGCCTAGGGGAAGGAATATCCTAACTCCCCCATGCCTGGCGACAAAGGTGGGTCTTGAGTAATTTGCGAAAGACAAGGAGGGTGGGGGCCGTTCTAATCTCTGGGGGGAGTTGATTCCAGAGGGCCGGGGCTGCCACAGAGAAGGTTTGGTCGACGGGACCCGGAGAAAGCCAACTCTGTGGGACCTTATCGGCTGCTGGGATTCGTGTGGTAGAAGGCGGTTCCGGATGTATTCTGGCCCAATGCCATGTAGAGCTTTAAAGGTCATTACCACTGGGATTGGATGAAGAGACATTCATTGACGTACGCAGGCGCAGGGCAATGACTAGAAAAGAGCAGTTACGTAGGTGTTGTGGTTGGCTCTGGCCCACCTCCTGCCCCAAGGAATGTGGATGTGGATGTGGGGGACACATCCACATGCGACAGGCCTGTTTTGCTCCTGATAGAATCTCCCGACGAAGTCTCCTCTGATGAAGGAAGCATGAGTAGCAGGGAAGAGGGGAGTTTGGCAGACAGCTCAGGAGGAGATGAATCATCCTTATCATCCATGGATTCTGAACAAGAACTTATGACGGATCCATGCATGCATAGAGTGATGCATAGGAAAGAACAACTGAAGGATTATTACAGGAGATAAGTGAGGCCACCTGTGGTTGGGTGGGGCTGCTGTAATTAGTGCTACAGATAAAAAGAGCAGCGTGCTGGTTTACCCTCATGGAAGTTTATCTGATTCATAGTTCATCAAGATCGTAGTTTGTTGTTTCCCTGTTCAAGACTGTGTGTGGAATTTCTGGACTTTTGGAATTGGACTCAATTTCCCAGTTACTGGGTGAGAAATTGGGTTGCATTTAACCTGTGCCTTGTGTGTACCAGAAAATCCCTTTGACATTTAAAAGGGGAGTTTTTTCTGCTTTTCTGTTGATAAAGACTTTTGGTTTTCCTTCTATTGTGTGGTGTGTGTCTTTTTAGACTAATTACCCTGTAATTACGGGCGGTTGGGACACGCCGGCAGAACAACATGCATGTAACATGAGATTACATGTTACATGCATCATGTAACATGTAACACGGTATTGCACTCACTATCAGTCAAATTTTGACTCTCCCTATATATGATGCTGGTTTGAACCCTTTGTGTTTTAATGGAGTCCTTCGCTCCAGGCCTCTGTTTAAAAATTCCACAGGAATTATACTAAAACAATTCCACCGATTCTTAACTTTCCTTGTTTTGTTTTTTCACAGAGGCAGAAACGATACAAGGAGGACATATTTGGAGCAACATTTCCAAAAGAGAACCAAAGAACCACAGAAGAGATAAAAACTGAACGACCCATAAAAGTCTTAGAATGTCAAGGCCAACTAAAACTTTAACATATACAGAGGGTATACAGTGTTCCCTTGATTTTTGCGGGGGATGCGTTCCGAGACCACCCACAAAAGTCGAATTTCCGCAAAGTAGAGATGCGGAAGTAAATACACCATTTTTGGCTATGGACAGTATCACAAGCCATCCCTTAACACTTTAAACCCCTAAATTGCAATTTCCCATTCCCTTAGCAACCATTTAGATTATTACTCACCATGTTTATTTATTAAAGTTTATTAAAAAAATATTTATTAAAGGCGGACTAAAGTTTGGTGATGACATATGACATCATCGGGTGGGGAAAAACGTGGTATGGGGGGGAAAAACGCAAAGTATTTTTTAATTAATATTTTTGAAAAACCGTGGTATAGACTTTTCGCGAAGTTTGAACCCACGAAAATCGAGGGAACACTGTATATCTACACAGAGGCCTTCTTTAGCCTCAACGGTGGTCCCAAAATGTTGCTTTTACAACAGCGTTTGCCAACGTGGACCAAATAAGCAGAATTTGCACCACAAAACCCAACACCGTAGTTTGGGTTTTGAATAAAACACTACATATTGTGCTATTTTATTTAATTATATTTAATTCTTTTAGATTATGTCTATTTTATTGGAACTTTTGTAGCAATCAGTCTTTATTATATTATTATTTAATTTCCATTCTTGGACAAAGGGGGGCAGCTTTTGTGGGCTGTTTTTCCCCTGCTTTTGTACGTTCAGAAGAGATAAGGCTAACCTCATTTAAAACCAAAAACTGGAACAGCTTACAATTGCTTGTATAGCGGCATTTGCCGGGTGGAAATATACTGCTCAAAAAAAATAAAGGGAACACTCAAATAACACATCCTAGATCTGAATGAATGAAATATTCTCATTGAATACTTTTGTTCTGTACAAAGTTGAATGGGCACAACAGCATGTGAGATTGATTGTCAATCGGTGTTGCTTCCTAAGTGGTGTTGTGATTCAGCCTGAGGCTCCTCAGGGACCGGCTGGAGTTCTGCCGGATCCATGCCCAGAGGAGGAGGACAGTGACCAGGAGGGGGGGGACCAGGCAGACGGGGGAGAGGAACGTCAGGAAGAGGAGGAGGGAGAGCAGCCTGAGACCCCCGGGGGGGGGCTCTCCCCAGCTAGTAGCCTGGATTCATTGGATGAAGACGCACAGGCTATAATAGACATGAGGCAGAGACGGGCAGCTCAAAGAAGGGGCCAATTAGAAAGATATTTCCATCCCTGAATTGGCAACAGCTGGTTTTGGGTGTGGTTCTCCTCAGCAGGGTTGAAAAGGCAGGCCCGCCCTTACAGTCTCGTGGAGAGTTATCAACTGGGAGTCCTGTGACCTTGCTTCGATTCTTGGCGTCTCTGATCTTGGCTTGTGGCCTAGAAGGCTGAAAGACTTGGGGGAGGCGTGGGTTTTATTATCTCCAGTGTTGTTTTTGCCAGCAAGAATCCTGTTTTATTGCCTGGCCTTCGTGAAACCTCTGTGAAGCTTCATCGTGTTCCTGTCTGTAAGAACAGTTTTTGTTACCTGTGTTTGCTTTCCAGTATATAAACTGCCTTTGCTTTTTACCAGTGTGTCTGGCTACTCTTTTTGGTTGGTGTTGGCGTCTGGGGGGACCCAGACAGAACAAGTGGACAGTTTGATTTCACAGAAGTTTGATTTACTTGGAGTTATATTCTGTTGTTTAAGTGTTCCCTTTATTTTTTTGAGCAGTGTATAAAAAAATCAAGATGGCAACAGTAATCGCATGCTTGTATGCATATATCACAAATAAAAAGGGCCAGGAATTAATTAGGCCATTGCAGCTGCTATCTTGACTTTTCTGACTTCCTCTATGGATGCTCCTAGCCTACATGTTCCTGAGATGTTGCTGTTGGAGGACATGTTTTCCAGACACACAATGTTACAAGGAAAGGAAGGTGATTTCTGGATCGTGACTATGTTGCTAGGGTCCTCCTTCTTCCCAGGGCTGAGAGAGGGACTGGCTAAAGGGTCACCCAGCAGATTTTGCCCCTAAAGCAGGGCTAGAACTCACAGTTGTTAGCCAGTGCCTTAACCTTTACACCAAGCTATCTCTCAACACCACATCACCACGTTATATATGGTATGCCTGTATGTGTGTATGTTAGTATAGGGGATTTTCTTAAACTTATAATATTTTAATTAATTGGATTGTATTGGATTGTTTTTCACTTGTTGTGAGCCGCCCCGAGTCTTCGGAGAGGGGCGGCATACAAATCCAAATAATAAATAAATAAATAAATAAATCACAATCTGATGTCACATTCCAATAGCATCAACCCATCTCCAATATACAGTGGTACCTCTACTTACGAACTTAATTCATTCCATGACCAGGTTCTTAAGCAGAAAAGTTGTAAGAAGAAGCAATTCTCCCCATAGGAATCAATGTAAAAGCAAATAATGCATGTGATTGGGGAAACCACAGGGAGGGTGGAGGCCCGGTTTCTTCCCAGGAGATTCTGATTCTGATCTCTGGCGGGCCCGGGACACGGGTTTATCCTCTGTCCTGGTGCTTCTCGACCTCTGAGCGGCTTTCGATACCATCGACCATGGTATCCTTCTGTGCCGGCTGGAGAGGTTGGGAGTGGGAGGCACTGTCCTTCAGTGGTTCTCCTCCTACCTCTCTGGTCGGTCACAGTCGGTGTTAGTGGGGGGTCAGAGGTCGACCTCTAGGTTGCTCCCTTGTGGGGTGCCTCAGGGGTCAGTCGTCTCCCCCCTGCTATTTAATATCTACATGAAACCGCTGGGTGAGATCATCCAAGGGCATGGGGTGAGGTATCATCAGTACGCTGATGATACCCAGCTGTACATCTCCACCCCTTGTCCAGTCAGCGAAGCAGTGGAAGTGATGTGTTGGTGCCTGGAGGCTGTTGGGGTCTGGATGGGTGTCAACAGACTCAAGCTCAACCCTGATAAGACAGAGTGGCTGTGGGTTTTGCCTCCCAAGGACAATTCCATCTGTCCGTCCATCATCCTGGTGGGTGGGAATTATTGACCCCTCAGAGACGGTTCGCAACTTGGGCGTCCTCCTCGATCCACAGCTAACATTAGAAAACCATCTTTCAGCTGTGGCGAGGGGGCCGTTTGCCCAGGTTCGCCTGGTGCACCAGTTGCAGCCCTATTTGGACCGAGAGTCACTGCTCACAGTCACTCATGCCCTCATCACCTCGAGGCTCGACTACTGTAACGCTCTCTACATGGGGCTACCTTTGAAGAATGTTCGGAAACTTCAGATTGTGCAAAATGCAGCTGCGAGGTATGCCCATGTCACACCAACACTCCGCAGTCTGCATTGATTGCCGATCAATTTCTTGTCACAATTCAAAGTGTTGGTTATGACCTATAAAGCCCTTCATGGCATCGGGCCAGAATATCTCCAAGACCGCCTTCTGCCGCACGAATCCCAGCGACCGGTTAGGTGCCACAGAATTGGCCTTCTCCGGGTCCCGTTGACTAAACAATGTTGTCTGACGGGCCCCAGGGGAAGAGCCTTCTCTGTGGTGGCCCCGACCCTCTGAAACCAGCTCCCCCCGGAGATTAGAATTTCCCCCACCCTCCTTGTCTTTTGTAAACTCCTTAAAACCCACCTCTGCCGCTAGGCATGGAGGAATTGAGACATCTCCCCTGGGCCTATACAGTTTATGCATGGTATAATTGTGTGTATGTTTTGCTTTTTAATAAAGAGTTTTAAGTGACTTTTAATTATTAGATTTGTTATACATTGTTTTATTATTGTTGTGAGCCACCCCGAGTCTACGGAGAGGGGCGGCATACAAATTTAATAAATAATAATAAGAATTCCTAGATAGGCCCCAAGGAGCCTTCTCCCCACCTTTTCTGACCCTGTTTCCTCCCAGAGGATTCCTAGAGAGGCCCCACAGGGGCTTCTCCCTGCCTTTTCCAGTCCTGTTTCCTCCCAGAAGATTCCTAGAGAGGCCCCACGGAGGTTTCTCCCTGCCTTTTGGGTTTACAGTTTTGGAGGCTCGGGTTTGTGAGTGGAAAATGGTTCTTGAGAAGAGGCAAAAAAATCTTGAACACCCGATTCTTATCTAGAAAAGTTCGTAAGTAGAGGTGTTCTTAGCTAGGGGTACCACTGTATTACTACAGCATTTGCTGAAAATGTATCTGCTCTTTTGAGAACGTCAGCAATGGCACTACAGACACTTTTCAAACAAAGGGCCAGCATTTGTTGAGACAGAATTGGTATTGATGATCCTAATCTTAAATAAGACCTCTGTCCCAAACGGTTGGGCTATGGATTGTCCTACTTTGAACGCTCTTCAAGAGCCTGTCTTGCCCTTCTGAAGAAGCCGGCCTCGATCAGCACAGGGCAAATAAAATCAGATTATCTATTGACTTGAACATCTGTGTGTTTCACATATTGGGGGGTTGAGAAGGATCAATGTGAGGGAAAGAACTGTGTAACAGGACTTGAATAAAAGCATTTGTAAGTTCCTCATTGGCACTGCTCATTTTTCTACTTGATTGTGTAAACTTTAAAGCAATGACTGCCCATACTAGATTAGTAGAATTCTCCATTCTCTGCAGGGTTCAGAGGTCTGCATATGGTGTCAAAGCTAGAATGCTGAAGAACCAACTCCCAATTTTTAATTGATTCACATCTGGATAGATTTGGAGCTTCTTTTGACAAGATGGTTATCACCTCTACACATTGGGCTGTTTTTCATGTACTAGCTTTTTTCCATCTGAACAATTCAAGTTGCTGGACTGGCAGTTCTTTGCGGTCAGGGGAGCACTTGACCATCTCCATCCATCCATCCGTCCATCCAGAATATCTCCGGGACCGCCTTCTGCCGCACAAATCCCAGCGATCGGTTAGGTCCCACAGAGTCAGCCTTCTCCGGGTCCCGTCGACCAAACAATGTTTTTTGGTGGGACCCAGAGGAAGAGCCTTCTCTGTGGTGGCCCTGACCCTCTGGAACCAGCTCCCCCAGAGATCGGAATTGCCCCCACCCTCCTCGCCTTTCGTAAGCTCCTTAAAACCCACCTCTGTCGTCAGGCATGGGGGAATTGAGATATTCCTTTCCCCCCCCCCTCCCAGGCCTATACAATTTATGCATGGCATGTTTGTGTGTATTTTTGGCTTTTAATAAGGGTATTTAGTCATTTTAAATATTAGATTTGTTTTATGTTGTTTTATTGATGTTGTTAGCTGCCCTGAATCTACGGAGAGGGGCGGCATACAAATCTAATAAATAAATGTTGCGGTTGGCTCTGGCCCAGCTCCTGCCCCAAGGAATGTGGAGGTGGATGTGGGGGAGACATCCACATGCCGCAGGCCTGCTTTGCTTCCAGTAGAATCTGCCGATGAAGCCTCCTCTGACCAAGGAAGTGTGAGTGACAGGGAAGAGGGGAGTTTGGCAGACAGCCCAGGAGGAGATCAATCATCTGTATCATCCCTGGATTCTGAACAAGAATTAATGACACATCCACGCATGCGTAGAATGATGCATAGGAGACAACAACTAAGGGATTATTACAAGAAAAAATGAGGCCACCTATGGTTGGGTGGGGCTGCTGTAATTAGTGCTACAGATAAAAGTGCAGCCTGGTGTTTTAGCCTCATGGCAGTTTATCTGATTCATTGTTTCATCAAGATTGTGGTTTTTTTGCTGTTCAGGATTGCGTGTGTGGACTCTCTGGACTTTAGAATTGGACTCATTTCCTAGTTATTGGGTGAGCAATTGGATTGCATTTAACCTGTGCCTTGTGTGTACCAGAAAATCCCTTTGACATTTAAAAAGGGAGCTGTTTCTGTTTTTCTGTTGAGAAAAACTTTTGGGTTTTCCTTTTATCGTGTGGTGTGTGTCTTCCTGGACTAATTACCCTGTAATTACGGGCGGTTGAGACACGTCGGCAGAACAATAAATAAACAAACAAACAAATAAATAAATAAATAAACAGACAAACAAATAAATAAATAAATCCATCCATCCATCCATCCAAATGTGTTATAGCTGTCCACCTCCAATAGAATCTTTATAGAATAGCGAGTGATCTTTCTGAATCAGATTATGGCTCTCCCAATCAAAAAGGATCATTCTAGTTGCTTTCCCCAAAAGCTATCATGAATAGTACATGGAGATAGCTAGGGTAAGCAGCTGGTCTTTTGAGTTTGTTTGTGTTTGTGTGTGCATGTGCATATGTGTTTGTGTGACATGGCAAAGAAGACTCTTTCTGAAAGTGTGTAATTTGGCACCACTTTGTGAGGAAGCAAAGGAACAAATGGCACAGAAATGGCCATTCTCTGCTCATTAGAAGAGCCCTTCACTCCTCCACTCGAAACAGAATACCCTATGAGACTAGACTTTCAATCCTGGGCCTAGAAAGCTTAGAACTAAGACGCCTTAAACAAGATCTAAGTATTGCCCACAAGATCATATGCTGCAACGTCCTGCCTGTCGGCGACTACTTCAGCTTCACCCACAACAACACAAGAGCACACAACAGATTTAAACTTAATATTAACCGCTCTAAACTTGACTGTAAAAAATATGACTTCAGTAACCGAGTTGTCGAAGCGTGGAACTCATTACCGGACTCCATAGTGTCATCCCCAAACCCCCAACACTTTACCCTTGGATTATCCACGGTTGACCTCTCCAGATTCGTAAGAGGTCAGTAAGGGGCGAGTACAAGTGCACTTAAATGTCCTATTGCTCTCCTATATCTCCTATACCTTTCTTCTATTCCTATGTCTCTTCTTCTATTCTTTCATTGATATGTTTTATTCCTATATCTTCTATTCTTTCTTAGATATATTTTACTATGAGTATACCCTCTATAATTATGTATTTTACTATGTGTATACCCACTAAAACCCTCATTGTGTATTGGACAAAATCAATCAATCAATCAATTTGCTGTAATGAGGGCTGAGAGGTCTCTTTCCTCCTCTTCAAAACTACACAAAGACAGAGACTTTTATTTTTTTAAGTTGTTTTTCAGCAAGCAAATTGCTTTTTAAATACCCAAATGAACTGGGCATTTATCTGTCAGGAATATTATTGGCACTCCTTGTCCAATGGAAGTTCTTTTCCCACTTACCTAAATTCTAGAGCCCAGAGAAGCAAAAGGGAAGGTACTATCAGTGAAGGGCTACCAAAATTTTTACGACCACACTGGGCATGGCTTATGCAGGACGCCCTGCATTTTCTTTCAACATCTTTCAGTGCAAATTGGGTGAGCTGGGGTGGAGCTCCATTTTTGCTACACCACTGCATTCCCCCCTCCATCTGGGCAGTAGCCCACCCCTGAATACAATCCTGATATTTCCATATTGTGTCCAATTCAAAATCAGAATGACAGTTCACCAAACTAGTTTAAAACAAAACTAGTTTATTCAGCAAACTAATATATTCAAACAATTAGATTGGAAGAAAAGAAACCCTGAACTTCTATGGTTCTTTTAAAAAAAATATTTTTTATATTATTTTCCTTTCCAGTTCATATTCGTACAAGTATTAATGCATATACCTTGCATATATCTCAAGAACATACACACATAACTACATAGTTACATATTTCTTAAGTAATCTTTTTTATATCTATAGCAACACCCCAGTCTCATTAATCAATTGTCAGTCTATATTCATTTTTTTCTCACTCCCCCTCTACTCTCCCCATCACTCCTATCTACTTTCCTTCCCTTCTCTCCACCCTCCTACTACCGTCTCACCAACTACTTCCTCCTTCTCCTTCTTAACTGTCCTTGAGTGACTTCAATTTACTTAAAAGTTTTATATTAAACAGGCTGATAATTATACCACTAGATTACATTTAACATGATGTCCCCTCTCTTCCCCTATATTATCTTTGTAAGTATTTATTTAATCTCTTAATCATTAAAACTTCTATTTACCATTTTCTTAAAAAATATATTTATAGTTTTATCATCTGAGTTATTCATTTCTATGCCACCCCTAGAGACTGAAAAAGTGCATTTATTCAAAGTTTAGGTAGTAAAGCTCAAGTGCATATCCATCCAAAAATGGACCTCTACCGGCAACTTTAAGCTTGGACGTTGGACAATGTTATGTCACCTTCCACTTCGAGCATATTTATCTGATTCAGGTTATATATACGATGGTTATATTCAAACAGATGTTGTCCATTCACAGCCACATTGAAGCAGTTTGCCTGACACTGAATCCAGATCTATAAAAAGAAAACGCACATTTGTGATCATTTTAATGGGGCCCGATAATATAAGCCAGATCTTTAAATTTGTATTTTGCCGATTAACATCACAAATGACCCATTTACTGTTCAGCAAAACAGCAAAGGTATTTTACAGAAGCACTTGTATGTTACTAAATTGATGAGAACAGTGATACCTTGTCTTACAAACTTAATTGGTTCCGGGACGAGGTTCTTAAGGTGAAAAGTTTGTAAGACGAAACAATATTTCCCATAGGAATCAATGGAAAAGTGATTAATGCGTGCAAGCCCAAAATTCACCCCTTTCGCCTCGAAACCCCACCTCTGGACCTCTGTGTTTTTGCGATGCTGCGATTTCACTGAGGTTCCCCTCGCTGGGAAACCCCACCTCCGGACTTCTGTTGCTAGCGAAGTGCCCGTTTTTGCACTGCTGGGATTCCCCTGCAGCATCACAAAAACACGGAAGTCCGGAGGTGGGGTTTCCCATGGAGGGGAGCCTCAGTGGAATCCCAGCAGCGCAAACACGGGTGCTTCGCTGGCAACGGAAGTCCGGAGGCGGGGCATCCCAGCGGCAGCAGTGGGTTTGTAAGGTGAAAATAGTTTGTAAGAAGAGGCAAAAAAATCTTAAACCCCGGGTTTGTATCTCGAAAAGTTTGTATGATGAGGCGTTTGTAAGACGAGGTATCACTGTATCCAGAATAACTAAAAATAACTGATACACATTTTAATTCAATTCTGAGATTTTAACCTAGTATGTCGATGGGTATGCACTCCAAATTTGGACTTATCTTAGAATAGTATTTCAATTATACCAATTTAAATAAAAACAAATGCTTAATAACAAGGATGAAATATAGACATTGTATTATACTATATTATTTGTACATTATATTATTAGTAACATAGTATAAAGCAGTGGTTCTCAACCTTTCTAATGCCGCGACCCCTTAATACAGTTCCTTCTGTTGTGGTGACCCCCAACCATAAGTCGAGCACCAATTCTCCCAACAGAGCTTTAAGCTGATTGGCAGGAAGGTCAGAGGATCACCTCCATTGTAAATGTCAGATTGGTCAGATTGTAAAAATATGTTCCAAGGCTCTAGAGTAGTTCCTAACACCATGGGAAATTTGTCTTTTCCCAAGATCAGGCGACCCCTGGGAAATGGTTGTTCGACCCTCAAAGGGATCCCAACCCCCAGATTGAAAACCACTGGTATATTATTATTTTATTTGGTGATTTATGTTGGTTCTGATATTTATTACTAGTTCAGGTTCAACAGAGATTTTAGTTGGTGACTGAACTGTAAAAAAGTTATTTGCTTTACGGCCACTGGAAAAATAGTTGTAAAATCTGGTCTGGTAACTGGATGACTTTTGATTGTAAGCAGTGTGTCAGGATCAGGGATCTACCTGATATAATAATCCGGGTCCCGTTGACTAAACAATGCCGTTTGGCGGGACCCAGGAGAAGAGCCTTTTCTGTGGCGGCCCCGACCCTCTGGAACCAGCTCCCACCGGAGATGAGAACTTCCCCCACCCTCCTTGCCTTTCGTAAACTCCTTAAAACCCACCTCTGCCGTCAGGCATGGGGGAATTGAAACATCTCCTACACAGTTTGTGCATGGTATGTTTGTGTGTATGTTTGCTTTTAACAATGGGGTTTTTAGTGTTTTTTCTTAAATTATTAGATTTGTTGTACATTGTTTTTATTATTGCTATGAGCCGCCCCGAGTCTACAGAGAGGGGCGGCATACAAATCTAATAAATAAATATTGCAGAGGGTAGAACTATAATCAATGTTTTTTTTTACCAAATATTTTATTGATTTTCTTAAAATAGACAAAACTGACAAACATACATTTAACATTAAAATGGGGTTGTATCTTCCCTGCTTATTCTAGAAGTAAAATTTCGATACAGAAAAGGAATACATTCAAAAAATACTTAAATTCAACTTATTGCTTTAAATGAAAAGAAGAATTTTGTTTTACCTTATATAAAAAAATTTCATACGTAAACTAGTTCTATCATAACTCTTAAATCATATCAATGCTAATTCTAACATAAATCTTAATTTATATCACTACTAATATAATTCTCTTATTTACTTATTCATTATTTTAGTATTTCTTATTATTTATCCATATATATAATCAATGTAATGACTTTAACAATGTAAAACTGCTTAGTCACTGTGAATCTGCAGATTGTAATGTAATCTGATTGGTTGACAAAAGTATATACCATGATGCTCCTTTGCATAGGTGTGGCTTGTAGATATTGTGGCTACAGTGTATCTTTTCAAAGAGTGTTACTGTGTGGCTGAAGCAAGGATCCTGAGGTCCATGCATTCGGCTGGCCTGATAAATGCAAATTTAAGTCAGTTCACACAATCACCTGGGGCAACCAAACTGCTTTGACTTACGGTAAAGGGTTGGCCACGAAACAGAGGCATCCCACAGGGCAGGTGTCTCTCCTCGGAGCCCCACTGCGCGTTGAGCTTAGTGTTTCGAACAATCACGTTCTCATCAAACCGGGGGTTGAGATGGAAAGCAGTTTCGCTCCCCGCTTTCAGATTGATGTGGAACCTAAAGGCCCAAATGTTGCACTGCACAATTAGCAGGAAACTATCCACATTCTTAGAAACATAGAAACATAGAAGTCTGACGGCAGAAAAAGACCTCATGGTCCATCTAGTCTGCCCTTATACTATTTTCTGTATTTTATCTTAGGATGGATATATGTTTATCCCAGGCATGTTTAAATTCAGTTACTGTGGATTTATCTACCACGTCTGCTGGAAGTTTGTTCCAAGGATCTATTACTCTTTCAGTAAAATAATATTTTCTCATGTTGCTTTTGATCTTTCCCCCAACTAACTTCAGATTGTGCCCCCTTGTTCTTGTGTTCACTTTCCTATTAAAAACACTTCCCTCCTGGACCTTATTTAACCCTTTAATATATTTAAATGTTTCGATCATGTCCCCTCCTTTTCCTTCTGTCCTCCAGACTATACAGATTGAGTTCATTAAGTCTTTCCTGATACGTTTTATGCTTAAGACCTTCCACCATTCTTCTAGCCCGTCTTTGGACCCGTTCAATTTTGTCAATATCTTTTTCCAGGTGAGGTCTCCAGAACTGAACACAGTATTCCAAATGTGGTCTCACCAGCGCTCTACACAGCGGGATCACAATCTCCCTCTTCCTGCTTGTTATACCTCTAGCATTCAGAGACTACCCAATGAACATTCCAACTTCTCAAAATATTATATTGCCGATTCAAAAGCCATTATTAATCTCGAAGGTGTGTGAACCTGGTGAGCAAGTTTCATCCTTCCCCTACAAACATGTTTATTTACTTTTTATGGCTAAAGATAAAGTAACAAAACACAGAAAAGAATGGAGCCTCACTTTACATTCTGATAAATCGTATAAGCCAGTGTTTCCCAACCTTGGCAACTTGAAGATATCTGGACTTCAACTCCCAGAATTCACTGGCTGGGGAATTCTGGGAGTTGAAGTCCAAATATCTTCAAGTTGCCAAGTTTGGGAAACACTGATATAAGCAGCCCAGAGCTATAGCGGTGGGGTGGGTGGGCATATACATTTAAAAATAAATATTATAAAGATATGGGACATTTTTTTAAATTGGTTAGAAGAAAGAAAGGACAAGAGAAAAGAAATTGCATAGAAAGATAATCTAAGAAATTAATGAATAAAATTCAATGATAAATATCCAAAAATGTAAAAATGCAAAGCAGTATGTTAACCACCAAAAAAAAAAAAGGAACATTCTCCAATTGAAAATTCTAAATGAGCAGGGAGTGCAAATTTCCCAAATGTATGTTTTATGGGTTTTTTTCTTTGTTTTGTTTGTCACTGTACTGTCTGTGTATGTATTAGTAGTCTGTATTAGTATTAGTCTGTATTAGTATGTATGTAGTCTTCGGAGAGGGGCGGCATACAAATCTAATAAATTATTATTATTATTATTATTATTATTATTATTATTATCATTATTATTGAAACATAGAAGACTGACGGCAGAAAAAGACCTCCTGGTCCATCTAGTCTGCCCTTATACTATTTCCTGTATTTTATCTTACAATGGATATGTGTTTATCTCAGGCATGTTTAAATTCAGTTACTGTGGATTTACCAACCACGTCTGCTGGAAGTTTGTTCCAAGGATCTACTACTCTTTCAGTGAAATAATATTTTCTCATGTTGCTTTTGATCTTTCCCCCAACTAACTTCAGATGGTGTCCCCTTATTCTTGTGTTCACTTTCCTATTAAAAACACTTCCCTCCTGAACCTTATTTAACCCTTTAACATATTTAAATGTTTCGATCATGTCCCCCCTTGTTAAAATAATAATAATAATAATAATAATAATAATAATAATAATAAATAAAATAAATAAAATAAATAAAATAAATAAAATAAATAAGTAAAATAAGTAAAATAAATAAAATAAATAAAATAAATAAAATAAATAAATAAAATAAAATAAAATAAAATAAAATAAATAAAATAAATAAAATAAATAAAATAAATAAAATAAATAAAATAAATAAAATAAATAAAATAAATAAAATAAATAAAATAAATAAAATAAATAAATAAAATAAATAAAATAAAATAAATAAATAAAATAAAATACAATAAAATACAATAAATAAAATAAATAAATAAATAAAAAAGAAAAAATAATTGCAATAATAAATTATTGCCATGCAGCATTTTGGATTGAAAGGGGGAAAGTGCTTCACAGATCCTGTCTTCAGCTTCTTAAAATTGCAGCATTTTTTTCTAGAAGTCAGGCTTCATCCAAGGGGAAAAATATGCAAGTACTGTAGTTTCAGGAGTTACTGACAGGCGGAACATGATCGCCCTCGTGTGGCAAAACACACCACTTTCCCTTTGAATTCAAAGTGCTACACAAATACTGTACTGTACTGTATACAGTATTTACACTCTGCTCCGGCTGTTAGTACAATTGTGATGTGAATGAGGGTGGGTATATGATCTTATGACTTGGGTTTTCAGATTGGTTTTATAATTGGGCTTTAGAATTGGTTGTTGTTGTTGTTTTGTATTACTTTTATAAGTTGTGATCTGGCCTGAATTTTCGGAGAAGGGAGGCATATAAGTCCAATCAATCAATCAATCAATCAATCAATATCATCGTCAATCACTGCATTAACATCACAATTAATTTGTTAGTCTTTTAAGATATCTTGAGAGTTTTTGTTACGCTAGAAACATAGAAACATAGAAGATTGACGGCAGAAAAAGACCTCATGGTCCACCTAGTCTGCCCTTATACTATTTCCTGTATTTTATCTTAGGATGGATATATGTTTCACCCAGGCATGTTTAAATTCAGTTCCTGTGGATTTACCAACCACGTCTGCTGGAAGTTTGTTCCAAGCATCTACTACTCTTTCAGTAAAATAATATTTTCTCATGTTGCTTCTGATCTTTCCCCCAACTAACCTCAGATTGTGCCCCCTTGTTCTTGTGTTCACTTTCCTATTAAAAACACTTCCCCCTGAAGCTTCCAGCACTGCATATGTGTCACTATCTTGTTTTCAGCTTTTTTAAAAAAAAAATTCTAAAAATGTCATAAGTTGAGGACTACACCTGTACAAATATTCTGGTAGATGATACCACTTGCATTGCACAGTTGCCTCAAAGGTGCTTTTTCAAAAGGCAACTGTCTGTTTTTAACTGTGCAGCCCTAAAACCTTTCATTTGAAAGGAATTCGGAATAAACAAATCCAGAATAAAATTATGCAGAAGAAAGTTTTTTACCAACAATATTTCTTAGTCTTTACCTCTGAGCACAAGGGGACACGGTGCCTGAAACTATTATTGATTTGGATGGGAAAAGGCCTCCAAAGATGGCAGCTTGGTAAGGGACAGGCTGTGGAGAGACAACACACACAAACCACATTAGATTTAATCTGCCTTCCACCCCCCAATCCATTTTGTACCTTCAAGTAATCAATGAGAGATAGCAATAGCACTTAGACTTATATACCGGTTTACCATGTTTTTACAGCCCTTTCTAAGCAGATTACAGAGTCATCCTATTGCCTTCAACAATCTGGGTCCTCATTTTACCAACTTAGAAGGATGGAAGGCTGAGTCAATCTTAAGAATAATAATAGTTTCGGAGAGGGGCGGCATACAAATCTAAATAATAATAATAATCATAATAATAATCATAATAATAAAAAATAAAAATAAAAAGATCGCACAGACTGACTACAAACATAGACATGATCCTGTGACACAGATGATCCACTGGAACTTCTGCCAGAACTACCATTTAGCAGTGGCAAAGAACTGGTGGGATCATAAGCCCAAAAAAGTGGTCGAAAATGAGCAAGCAAAACTACTGTGGGACTTCTGACTTCAGACTGACCGAATTCTGAAGTATAACACACCAGACATCCTGATTGTGGACAAAAAGAAAGTATGGATCATCGACATCGCAATCCCAGGGGACAGCAGAATTGAGGAGAAGCAGCTAGAGAAATTAGTGAAATACGAAGATCTAAAAATCAAGCTGCAGCGACTCTGGCATAAGCCAGTGAAAGTGGTCCCAGTGGTACTTGGCACGCTGGGCGCAGTGCCAAAGGATCTCAGCGGACATTTGAAAACCATCGGAATTGACAAAATCCCCATCTGTCAATTGCAAAAGGCCACTTTACTGGGATCGGCAAACATAATTCGCCGCTACATCACTCAGTCCTAGGTGCTTGGGAAGTGCCCGACTGGTGATGAAATACAAAATACAGCATAGTGATCTCGTTTGCTGTGTTGTATTGGCATAATAATAATAATGACAACAATAATAATAATAATAATAACAACAACAGAATTGGAAGGGACCTTGGGGGTCTTCTAGTCCAACTCCCTGCTTGGGCAGGAGACCCTACACTACTTCAGACAAATGCCTATCCAACATCTTCTTAAAAACTTCCAGTGTTCAACACCTAATTGCCATCCACATTTTCTCTCCCACATGCTTAACCCTTAAGACATGTTAACAAGTCCTAGTTCAGTGATGGTGAACCTTTTTTCCCTGGGAGGCCAAAACATTGAAACATAGAAACATAGAAGTCTGAAGGCAGAAAAAGACCTCATGGTCCATCTAGTCTGCCCTTATACTATTTTCTGTATTTTATCTTAGGATGGATATATGTTTACCCCAGGCATGTTTAAATTCAGTTACTGTGGATTTATCTACCACGTCTGCTGGAAGTTTGTTCCAAGGATCTACTACTCTTTCAGTAAAATAATATTTTCTCATGTTGCTTTTGATCTTTCCCCCAACTAACTTCAGATTGTGTCCCCTTGTTCTTGTGTTCACTTTCCTATTGAAAACACTTCCCTCCTGGACCTTATTTAACCCTTTAACATATTTAAATGTTTCGATCATGTCCCCCCTTTTCCTTCTGTCCTCCAGACTATACAGATTGAGTTCATTAAGTCTTTCCTGATACGTTTTATGCTTAGTGTGTAAGCATGCATTATTGTGCATGCCCGAGTGACTACAGCCATAATTCAATGCCTGGGAAGCCCGAAAACAGCTTCCCCTGCCCCCTGGAGACTGGAAACGGCCTGTTTCCCCACTTCTGATGCGTCCAGTAGACTCGTGTTTTGCCCTCCCCAGGCTCCAACGGCTTCCTTAGAGCTAGGGGAGGGTAAAAACGCCCTCTCCCATCCTCCTGGAGGCTCTCTGGAAGCCAAAAACGCCCTCCAGATCCTCTGTGTGAGCCAAAAAACAGCTGGCCAGCACACACATGCACATTGGAGCTGAGCTAGGACAACAGCTCGCATGCCAGCAGATATGGTCCCGTCTGCCATCACTGTCCTAGTTGTTGAGTTCCCATATCAGGCACAGCCTATACCAGGAGTCGCCAAACTTGACAACTTTTAAGATTTGTGGATTTCAACTCCCAGAATTCCCCAGCCAGCTATGGGAGTTGAAATCCACAAGTCTTAAAGTTGCCAAGTTTGAAGACCTCTGGCCTACTCTAAATCAACTGGCTGAATGTGATTGGCAAAAAATCTATCATTTGCTTGAGTTTCTGCGCTGTCAGTCTGGTGGGGGAGGGGGAGTCGAAGGGGAGGGGGTAGAATCAGTATTGGGTTCCTACTGGAGCACATGCAGCTTCGGATGACTAGCAGGTGGGTGGGCCCACGTGAAATTTTGCTTCTGAGCATGTGCAGAAAGCCAAAATCTCACACAAGGACACACTTGCCCACATGAGATTTTGCCGATTTTTAAACATTTTTTTGCTTCCACATAGTCAAAAAACACTGAAAATCGACAAAATCTCTCGTGCGAGTGCATCCTTACATGAGATTAGGATTCCTGTGCATGCGCAGAAGTCAAATTTCATGCGGGCACTCACACCTGCCGGTCATCCGGAGTTGCATGTACAACTGCACCGGTAAGTGTTGGTAATGAGGAACTCCCTGCCTGGATTGAATGCTGGTAGATAAGAACATAAGAACATAAGAAGAGCCATGCTGAATCAGGCCAAAGCCCATCGAGTCCAGCATTCTGTGTCACACAGTGGCCCACCAATTGTCCATGGGGATCTTCAGCAGAAAGAGAAGGCAAAACCCTCCCTTTCCCTTGACCCCCAACAAATGGTACTCAAGGGAATCCTGCTTGCCTCAACCAACATGGGGGCAGCACTTGGACATCCATTTCACTAACCACCGATACACTTGGCATCCATGAATCTGTATAATCCTGCCTTGAAGGTGACAGCTGTCACGACCTCTTCTGGAAGTGAATTCTACAAACCAATGACCCTCTGAGTGAAGAAATATTCCCCTTGATTTGTCCTCACTTTCTTACCTATGAACTTTAGGGAGGGCCCTTTCGTCCCAGTATTGTGTGATAGAGAAAATATTTTTTCTCTATCCACCTTTTCTATCCCATGCATGATTTTATACACTTCGATCAAGTCACCCCTTCAACACCGTCTTTCAAGGCTGAAGAGGACAGAAGGAAAAGGGGGGACATGATCGAAACATTTAAATATGTTAAAGGGTTAAATAAGGTCCAGGAAGGAAGTGTTTTTAATAGGAAAGTGAACACAAGAACAAGGGGACACAATCTGAAGTTAGTTGGGGGAAAGATCAAAAGCAACATGAGGAAATATTATTTTACTGAAAGAGTAGTAGATCCTTGGAACAAACTTCCAGCAGACGTGGTTGGTAAATCCACAATAACTGAATTTAAACATGCCTGGGATAAACATATATCCATCCTAAGATAAAATACAGAAAATAGTATAAGGGCAGACTAGATGGACCATGAGGTCTTTTTCTGCCGTCAGTCTTCTATGTTTCTATGTTTCTAAGAGACCAAGGCGTTGCAACCTGGTTTCATAAGGAAGGTGCTCCATTTCCTTGATCATACTTGTTGCCCTTTTTTGCACCTTTTCCAGTTCCAGCTTGTGGGAAACTAATGGAGCCAACTACTCATCATACCATCCAGAGACACCAACTCAAGGTCAAAACTCTGGGAATGGAATGGAAAGCAATGACTCAACAATCCACCCACCACTGAAGTGACTGTTCTCCAAACTATTTATTCAAATATAATTAATTATTATTTATTTATTAATAGGACTTATATGCCGCCCCTCTCCAAGGACTCGGGGCGGCTCACAACATTTTCGATAAAAAAGGTACAATATAAAACATTTCTGAGCCAATTAATAGAATAATTACTTTAAAAATTGTCTTAAAACTAGTCATTTAAAAATGAACAATCACATACATACTGTCACATCCAATATATTTACTGAGCAGAGGCACGGGGCTAGTGACCTTAAGCCTGCCGACATAAGTGCGTTTTCAAGTTGTTACGAAAGGCAAAGAGGGTGGGGGCAGTGCAAATCTCTGGGGGGAGTTGATTCCAGAGGGCTGGGGCCCTCACAGAGAAGGCTCTTCCCCCAGGCCCTGCCAAACAACATTGTTTAGTTGACAGGACCTACTCTGTGGGACCTCACCCGTCGCTGGGATTCATGCGGCAGAAGGCGTTCCCGCAGGTAATCTGGTCCAATGCCATGTAGGGCTTTATAGGTCATAACCAACACTTTGAATTGAGTCTGGAAACCAATTGGCAGCCAATGCAGTCCGCAGACAATATTTAGACAATAAAAGACCAGGGGAGGAAAGGAATTGGATGGGGAAGGTTAACCAGGGAATTTTGGCATGGGAACTTTAGTTCTGGGTTTTGCTATACTGTAATCCACTTGGCTTTTAGTAAAAGTATACCTTTTACTACAAATGGAGTCAAAGGTCTTTCTTGACTAAAGGACCAAGCCGGGGCAGCTCTGACAGTAATGGCTTGATTCACATAATGTGCAACATGGTGACTGGGTTCCCATGTTGAGCCAAAATTCCTACCGATGTTTCTCTGTGCCCATTTTAGATGATTCCTACCTGAGTAGTATCAGATCCCTAAATGTGTGGGATTTTGACTCTCATTATTAGGGTAGTAAGACTGCAATAAGACTTGTGTGAATATTGCTAATATGATAGAATAGAATAGATTTTTTTTATTGGCCAAGTGTGATTGGACACACAAGGAATTTGTCTTGGTGCAGATGCTCTCAGTGTACATAAAAGAAAAAGATACATTTGTCAAGAATCATGTGGTACAACACTTAATGATTGTCATAGGGGTCAAATAAACAATGAAGAAACAATCAATATTAATAAAAATCTTAGGGTACAAGCAACAAGTTAATGATAAAGACTTACATAAATTTGTGGCGGAAAACATTGTCCAGTTGGAAAGGGATATGGCTATGAAAAAAAAGAACAGCGGTCATTATTACATGTGCAGGATTAAGATTTTTTTTAATAAAAAAATTCAAATATACACATAAGCCAAACGTTTATCAAAAAGCTTGGGAATCCAACAATTCGTTAAAGCAGGACTGATAGTAATTCCTACTCAGTAAGACACATTTTTAATCCTGGTTTCTTCTCTTCCTGCAAAAATTAACTGCTTTGTTATGCCAGTTGCAAAACACCTGCCATTTTAATTACCCATAATGCTCTCTGACAACCATAATTTTAATAACAGCTCACAATGGGTACAATGGGTTTCCCCAGAGCATGGTTCAATGATATTTTAATTTGGTCAGCATTTACTCCCAAGACACAGCATGCATGCATAGAGGAGCAAAAAGTGCCCTTGCTGTCTCGAACATTTCAGTTTCACAAAATCCCAGAAAATAGGTGCGCTTTCTATCGCCTGAAAGTTCTGTATAGGCATTTGCGATGAGGAAACACTCGAACCTGGCCACATAGGATTCCCAGGTTAAATAACCAAGAAGAATCAGAATTTTATGATATTTGGCAGAAGGTATATATTTGGTGGGAAATAAAGAAAAAGAAATAAATTGGATGTTGTATTATTTTGAATGTTTGGATTTAGTAGTTAAATCGCATTAGTTGGTGATTATCTATAATATAAATGTAGCTTCTTTCTTCTCTTAAATTTTTTTATATAGATTCTTATAAACTTTTATATACGTTGATTTTAACTATTTTAAAAGTGATAATTTTACATATTTTATAGATGTTAAATAACAAAATACTTCTTTTTTTCTCTTTTTAATTATAATGATGACTTCTAATTTGAGCGGAGCGACTGTAGCTCCACTAAATGTTCTGTGTTATGTTTGTCGTGTTTGTTTTTGAAAATTAATTAAAAAAAAATTTTTTAAGGATTCCCAGGTCACAGCAGACAGATGGAATGGTGCAAAAGTGTATTGAGTAGACATTGTATTCTATTCCCCCCCCCCTCTTTATTCTCTATTTGTCTAACAATCATTTGTCAAAGGAGGAGAATTCCGAGGTTCAGGGAATGACGTATTGTTGTCACTTCTCTGTAATGGCTGCTTAAATCACCTCAGTAGTGCATCCCATTGTTGGTGATGCTAAGTTTAATAGCTAGCAGGGCAGTATGGTAAGACACCCTGAATTTCAAGAGAAGGGCGGCAAAGCAAAGAAATAATAAAATAAAATAAAATAAAATAAAATAAAATAAAATAAAATAAAATAAATAAAATAAAATAAAATAAAATAAAATAAGAAAAAATAAAATAATAATAAACTGAGGCTTGACTCGTAACTGGGTTCAGTCCAGGGATGAGTTGCTACCGGTGCGGTAGACGGCTGTGCACTAGTAGCAGCTGCATTGGGCAATTTGCGTGCGGCTGCTCAGGTGCCAGTTTTTCAGAATCCTAAACTGTTAGGATTGTTTTGCCTTCAGAAAAGTTTGTGTATCTGTTTGCTGTTATTGTTCTCTAATATTTATTGAGCTTCATCTACTGGCCAAAGATAAAACCTTTCATCCTTTAGTTTAAAAAGTTAGTTTTAGCCTGTTTAAAATTGGGAAAGGGCTCTGGAGGGAGAGCAAAGGGGCCTTCTCCACCCCCTACGGAGGTTAGAAACAGCCTATTTCCCAACTCCCAGTGGCCCAGAAGGTCCAAAAATCAGCTGGCTAGCACACGCACAAGCCCCAGACCTGAGATTGCGTGCCCAATATGGTTCCGCGTGCCATCACAGCCCTATCTCTTCCAGTTTGGAAACTGGGATTTCTTTAGTCTAACATCTTAATCACTTCGCCACACTGGCTAATCCTATTCCAACTATATAATATAAGGATATTGGGCTACAAAAATGGTGGAAGGTCTTAAGCATAAAACTTATCAGGAAAGACTTAATGAACTCAATCTGTATAGTCTGGAGGACAGAAGGGAAAGGGGGGACATGATCGAAACATTTAAATATGTTAAAGGGTTAAATAAGGTCCAGGAGGGAAGTGTTTTTAATAGGAAAGTGAACACAAGAACAAGGGGACACAATTTGAGGTTAGTTGGGGGAAAGATCAGAAGCAACGTGAGAAAATATTATTTTACTGAAAGAGTAGTAGATCCTTGGAACAAACTTCCAGCAGACGTGATTGGTAAATCCACGGTAACTGAACTTAAACATGCCTGGGATAAACATATATCCATCCTAAGATAAAATACAGGAAAGAGTATAAGGGCAGACAAGATGGACCATGAGGTCTTTTTCTGCTGTCAATTTTCTATGTTTCTATGTTTCTAACTAGAATACTGTATTCTTCAGATTATAAGACGCCCCAGAGTATAAGATGCACCTTATTTTGGGGGAAGGAAAATAAGAGAAAAAGCTGATTGGGGGCTCAATGAATACCCTGAATGAATATGCTGAATACCCTAAAACAGCTGTTCCTGAGGTTAACTGTAGCAACAGGTTTGTTGGTTGTGAGCTCTGTACCTTGTTTTCCAGCCTGTGAAATCTATGTTTGAGAGGCTGGGAGAGGCTATATTCGGTGTATAAGACGCACCCAAATTTTCACCCTCTTTTGGGAGGGGGAAAGGTGCAGCTTACACTCTGAAAAATATGGTATTTCTCTAATTCCTTCTCCATGGTCTAAGAAGAGTTACAACAGGGGAGAAAAACAGGAGGAGATTTCATAGCGCGATGCATGTATGTATGTATGTATGTATGTATGTATGTATGTATGTATGTATAAAAATATAAAATATTGTAGATCATACCTGTGGGGATGTTGGAAAAACTGGATTTGAAGAAACTGGATAATTCTGGGGGGGGGGGGGGGGGGAGAAACAGAAATAAAAGGAAATTGCATGAGCAAGTATCAGAATGGAGAGCTATCTCTACAACAGGGGTCTCCAACCTTGGCAGTTTTAAGACTTGTGGATTTTAATTCCTCAGGCAGTGAAAAATGCTTCTTAGATGGTACAGTTTTGCTTAATGAGCGGTCATTTAGCAACGCTCCAAGGTTGTGACAAATTCCTGGTACTTATAACCGGTTCTGCCGGGGTGTCTCAACCGCCCTTAATTGCAGGGTAATTAGTCCAGGAAGACACACACCACACAATAAAAGGAAAACCCAAAAGTTTTTATAAACAGAAAAACAGAAACAGCTCCCTTTTTAAATGTCAAAGGGATTTTCTGGTACACACAAGGCACAGGTTAAATGCAGTCCAATTGCTCACCCAATAACTGGGAAATTGAGTCCAATTCTAAAGTCCAGAGAGTCCACACACACAATCCTGAACAGCAAAAACCACGATCTTGACGAAACAATGAATCAGATAAACTGCCATGAGGCTAAAACACCAGGCTGCACTTTTATCTGTAGCACTAATTACAGCAGCCCAACCCAACCACAGGTGGCCTCATTTTCTCTTGTAATAATCCTTCAGTTGTTGTCTCCTGTGCATCACTCTATGCATGCGTGGATGTGTCATTAAATCTTGTTCAGAATCCAGGGATGATACAGATGACTGATCTTCTCTTGGTCTGTCTGCCAAACTCCCCTCTTCCCTGTCACTCACGCTTCCTTGGTCAGAGGAGACTTCGTCGACAGATTCTACTGGGAGCAAAACAGGCCTGCGGCATGTGGATGTCTCCCCCACATCCACCTCCACATTGCTTGGGGCAAGAGCTGGGCCAGAGCTAACCACAACATAATCCAGTTTTTGACAAGAGACATACATACACCTCTAGTAGTCACAAGACCTCAAATTGCACACTTGGCAACTGGCTGGCTTTTCATCAGTTGCGGTGTTCCTTTATTATGTGACTGCAGTTTATTTATTTTAGGGGGTTGGTTTCTGCTACAAACACGCCCATAGGAGTAGATTGTATGACTGCTGCGGTTTGCTTATCAAGAGTGTCACAAAAACGGTTTGTAAAATCAGGCCAGTCGTATGGACACCTCAACCTATGATGATCATGACTTAGTCGCAACAGAAATTATAGGCTCTGTTCTGTCCGGCCCGATTAATTATCAGTAATTAATCGCCAACGAAGGGACTTTCGAAAGCAAAGTCACTATGTATATTTGTCTATTTCTGGAAGCAGCAATGAAATCATAGGAATGTCAGTCCAACTGCCAAGCACAGTTCATAACAAGTGTCCATGAAAAGGTAATAAATTCAAGTCATTAGTTCTCGGCATTGACAGGAACTCACGTATGCCCTCAAAAACCAGGATTTTAGGATTGCAGAAGGATTTAAAAGAGACTCTACGGCTGCTAGTTCTCTCTATCCATATAGGAATGTTGAACTTCTGCACCAAGGTTTCCCATCCTCCTCCCTTTTATACTATCAGTGAAGACAAGCTGTGCATAGAAGTAGTCTTCGGAGAGGGGCGGCATACAAATCTAATAAATTATTATTATTATTATTATTATTATTATTATTATTATTATTATTATTATTATTATTCAATGCCTAGATCTACGTCGTGTTGTGGTTATCTCTGGCCCAGCTCCTGCCCCAAGGACTGTGGATGTGGGGGGGGACATCCACATGCTGCAGGCCTGTTTTGCCCCCCCGGTGGAATCTGATGATGAAGGCTCCTCTGACCAAGAAGACATGAGTGACAGGGAGGAGGAGAGTGGGGCAGACAGCTCAGAAGGAGATCAATTATCTAGCTCCTCCTTGGATTCAGAACAAGAGTTAATAATACAGCCACACATGCGGAGAGCGATGCATAGGCAACAACAACTGAGAGATTATTATCAAAGAAAATGAGGCCACCCGTGGTTGGGTGGGGCTGTGGTAATTAGTGAGGCTGCTATAAAGAGCAGCCTGTGGGTTTGGCCATTGTGGAGGATTATCTAATTGTTTTATTTCGTGCCTGCTTTACTGACTTTGACCTTTTGTGTGCTGATTTTTCCCCGCTTTGAAACTAACCCAGAGCAAAGTGTGTTTCACTTTGTGAAAGAAGGACTGTGAATTGCCTCACAGCTGCAAGCTAAGTATCACAGAACTGATAAGGGACTTGTACAAATTACCAGTTTGTTTGGAGACCAGTGCTCTTTGCTATACCAAAAGAGTGCTTAGTTTAAGTGAATTTTTATTATAAAGAACATTGTTTTGAATTTTCAAACATGTGTGTGCCTGAAATTTGTACCTGTGAATTTTTGGGAGGATTCTACCAGAGAGCCTGACAGAACACGTCGCTGGAGATATTCTTGTCTCTCTCGCATTCTTCTTACCCTAGCGTCTAATATTGGATCCACAATATCCCCCTCCTCATCTGACTACACCATTACCACAGCTGGGGGTTCTGCAGTCTCTGGAGGTTCCCCAGGCCCTAACTCTCACTTTCCGATTCCTCTCGCCTATATACCCAGATGGACCCGGTTCCTTCTCCTCAAAGTCCGGGATCAAAGGAGCTAGATGCGAGCCAACCACAACGGGCTCCATTACAGTCATGAGTCGAGGACAACCTGGTGTTACAACACAAAAAATGTGGTGCTTTCTGACCTAATCTCACAACAATCCCACGAAACTTCAAAAAGATGGAGAGGTACGATAAGTGCTTCATTGCCACTGATCCTGCCAGAGTTCCAAAAAAAAAATCAAAGATGGTGGGTAATGAAATTCAATCATGGTTGTATCTCTGTTGAAGGGAATAGAATAGAATAGAATAGAATAGAATAGAATTTTATTGGCCAAATGTGATTGGACACACAAGGAATTTGTCTTGGTGCATATGCTCTCAGCGTACATAAAATAAAATATACATTTGTCAAGAATCATGTGGTACAACACTTAATGATTGTCATAGGGGTCAAACGAGCAATGAAGAAACAATCAATATTAATAAAAAATTTAGGATACAAGCAACAAGTTACAGTCATGCAGTCCTAACTGGGAGGAAAAGGATGATAGGAATGATGAGAAAAACTAGTAGAAATAGAAGTGCAGATTTAGTAAAAAGTCTGACAGTGCTGAGGGAATTATTTGTTTAGCAGAGTGATGGCGTTCGGAAAAAAACTGTTCTTGTGTCCAGCTGTCTTGGTGTGCAGTACTCTGTAGTGACGTTTTGAGGGTAGGAGTTGAAACAGTTTATGTTCAGGATGCGAGGGGTCAGTAAATATTTTCCCCACCCTCTTTTTGATTCATGCAGTATACAGGTCCTCAATGGAAGGCAGGTTGGCAGCAATTGTTTTTTCTGCAGTTCATCATATTTGTGACACCTATGTGGGATAGATGGCATTCGGCCACCATTTGGACTTTATTCTGACCCCCCCCCCTCAAATCACTCGAGATATTGTCAGAAAATCTTTGCATTATTCTAAGACCAGAAGGAAAGAGGAAAGGCATATATTTATCCTGTCTAAATACTCCACACATTTAATCCCAAGAAAAACAAGGGTGCCCATTTGTTTATCAGATGAAGGCAGGAGAGGTCTTTTATAAATAAGATGAAATGAATGGAATACCTACATTTGGACCTTGGAAGCTGATCGAGACCACATCTAGTTCTCCTGAAATTCCGATGGTATCTACGCGGGAAACATGGATCCTGTGTTTGAATTCAAGGCACAGCTTTCCATCAATGAAAACCTGGCGCAAACAGAAGGGAGCAATACATCAAAGTCACAACAAGAACAAGTCACAACAAGAACAACGACAGAGAAGAAAATGCCTGTGGAGATTCTCGATCATCCAGCCATTTATTATTTATTTATTTTATATTATATTATTATATTACAAAATAAATTACAACTCTGTTGTTACATCCTCAAGCCCCCAATACATTAACCTTAAACTGTCTGTAATATGGTAAATGATTTAGCTTTATTAGATAAATGGTCAAAGCAATGGAAACTGCAGTTTAATGTTTCCAAATGTAAAATAATGCACTTGGGGAAAAGGAATCCTCAATCTGAGTATTGTATTGGCAGTACTGTGTTAGCAAAAACGTCAGAAGAAAAGGATTTAGGGGTAGTGATTTCTGACAGTCTCAAAATGGGTGAACAGTGCAGTCAGGCGGTAGGGAAAGCAAGTAGGATGCTTGGCTGCATAGCTAGAGGTATAACAAGCAGGAAGAGGGAGATTATGATCCCCTTATATAGAGCGCTGGTGAGACCACATTTGGAATACTGTGTTCAGTTCTGGAGACCTCACCTACAAAAAGATATTGACAAAATTGAATGGGCCCAAAGACGGGCTACAAGAATGGTGGAAGGTCTTAAGCATAAAACGTATCAGGAAAGACTTAATGAACTCAATCTGTATAGTCTGGAGGACAAAAGGAAAAGGGGGGACATGATCGAAACATTTAAATAAGGTGCAGGAGGGAAGTGTTTTTAATAAGAAAGTGAACACAAGAACAAGGGGACACAATCTGGAGTTAGTTGGGGGAAAGATCAAAAGCAATATGAGAAAATATTATTTTACTGAAAGAATAGTAGATCCTTGCAACAAACTTCCAGCAGACGTGGTTGGTAAATCCACAGTAACTGAATTTAAACATGCCTGGGATAAACATAGATAAAATACAGGAAATAGTATAAGGGCAGACTAGATGGATCATGAGATCTTTTTCTGCCGTCAGACTTCTATGTTTCTATGTTTCTATGTCTACTGTAAACCTCATCCATTCTTAAGAGATCTGTAACAGGGTATGTATAAGCCAGTGAAAGGCTGCAAGAATTTTTACTACCACACTGCAGGCGTAGTTTATTTTGTGGGTGTGGCTTGCCAGCCATGTGAGCAGGTGGGAGTGGCTTGACGATCATGTGACCTGGAGGGTGGCTTAAAGGTCATGTGACCGGCTTAAAGGTGGCCAACTTGACACCACTCACATTAAGAGCTTGGGTTAGGGTGCCTGGCCTCTCCTCGCCTCAAAAAGATACAACTTCCCTTACTGAACATCCGAAACATACTATTTAATTCTATGTATATATGCCATATGTGTACATACATATTACACAGAGGCACACAAAAATATACATTATCTACCATATAAAGTGTATGTACACATGTACACACAGCTCTTCTAAAATTATACACATTCAACCTCATTTACTGCAATAGGAAAAACATACCCAAAGCCCAGAAGGGAATAAAAGAAAAAAAAATCAAACTTTGCTACCAGTTCTGCGTACCTAACCGTACCCGTAGCAGCCCATCACTGGCATAAGCACACCAACATGCCTACCATCCCTGTCCCACTGTCCCCATTTATTTAGACTCATTTCCTGTGCTCATATCCATCTTTCAATTCAATTCAATTCAATAGAAACATAGAAACATAGAAGTCTGACGGCAGAAAAAGACCTCATGGTCCATCTAGTCTGCCCTTATACTATTTTCTGTATTTTATCTTAGGATGGATATATGTTTATCCCAGGCATGTTTAAATTCAGTTACTGTGGATTTACCAACCACGTCTGCTGGAAGTTTGTTCCAAGGATCTACTACTCTTTCAGTAAAATAATATTTTCTCATGTTGCTTTTGATCTTTCCCCCAACTAACTTCAGATTGTGTCCCCTTGTTCTTGTGTTCACTTTCTTATTAAAAACACTTCCCTCCTGGACCTTATTTAACCCTTTAACATATTTAAATGTTTCGATCATGTCCCCCCTTTCCCTTCTGTCCTCCAGACTATACAGATTGAGTTCATTAAGTCTTTCCTGATACCTTTTATGCTTAAGACCTTCCACCATTCTTGTAGCCCGTCTTTGGACCCGTTCAATTTTGTCAATATCTTTTTGTAGGTGAGGCCTCCAGAAGTGAACACAGTATTCCAAATGTGGTCTCACCAGCGCTCTATATAGCGG
This sequence comes from Erythrolamprus reginae, assembly GCF_031021105.1. NCBI lineage: Eukaryota > Metazoa > Chordata > Lepidosauria > Squamata > Dipsadidae > Erythrolamprus > Erythrolamprus reginae. The sequence goes on from NC_091950.1 coordinate 412,495,418, forward strand.
GATCATAATCTCCCTCTCCCAATTTATTAGATTTGTATGCTGCCCCTCTCCGAAGACTCGGGGCGGCTCACAACAATAATAAAAACAGTATAATAATGGAACAAATCTAATAATAAAATTATATTTAAAAACCCCAACAATTTAAAAACCATACTTCTTTATACTTATACCTGTTTTCTTGTACATGTTTGACAAACTAAATCAATAAAAATAAAATATACTGCACAAAAAAAATAAAGAGAACACTCAAATAACACATCCTAGATCTGAATGAATGAAATATTCTCATTGAATACTTCGTTCTGTACAAAGTTGAATGTGCACAACAGCAAGTGAAATTGATTGTCAATCAGTGTTGCTTCCTAGGTGGACAGTTTGATTTCACAGAAGTTTTGGAGTTATATTCTGTTGTTTAAGTGTTCCCTTTATTTTTTTTGAGCAGTGTAAGATTATATACTGTACCATGGTGCTTTACAGCATTTGCTGAGCAATTTACGATGTCAGCATATTGCCCTCGACAATTTGAGTTCTCATTTACTGACCTCAGAATGATGGAAGGTTGAATCCACCTTGAGCCTGTCAGGATCAAACTCCAAACAGTGGGCAGAGTTAGCCTGCAATACTGCATTCGAACCTCTGCGCCACCAGGGCTCCAAGTCACAGCTGTCCCAAAGGTGTTTTTTCCAAAAGGAAATGTCTAAAACATGGTTTGTGACTTCCCAGTGAGCCTTATTCATAACCTACTACCTGGGGTTAACTTGTTAGGTGAGTCCAATCATTGTTTTGGCTCCTTCTCTATTGCCCCAAAGCTGCTTTTTCCAAAAAGCAACCAGACTTCTTTGTTTTTTCTTTGAAAATGTTTCCCTTCTCATCCAAGAAGCTTCTTCAGTTCTAACACATGGCAACTCCAAATCTCAACTAGCAAATGCTCTGTCCTACACATTGGGAAGAAGAATCTGAACTCCAAATACGAACTGAATAATCAAATTATCACAGATAATCCCCACTCGGTTAAAGACCTTGGTATACTAATAACAAAAGATTTAAGTGCCAAAGCCCACTGCAACAATATAGCCAAGAAGGCTTCAAGAGTTGTAAACCTAATCCTACGTAGCTTCTGCTCTGGCAATCTCACACTACTTACCAGAGCTTACAAAACTTTTGCCAGACCCATCCTCGAATACAGCTCATCTGTTTGGAACCCATCTCACATCTCAGACATTAACACCCTTGAAAATGTCCAAAGATACTTCACCAGAAGAGCCCTTCACTCCTCCACTCGAAATAGAATACCCTATGAGACTAGACTTTCAATCCTGGGCCTAGAAAGTTTAGAACTAAGACGCCTTAAACAAGATCTAAGTATTGCCCACAAGATCATATGCTGCAACGTCCTGCCTGTCGGCGACTACTTCAGCTTCAACCACAACAACACAAGAGCATACAACATATTTAAACTTAATATTAACCGCTCCAAACTTGACTGTAAAAAATATGACTTCAATAACCAAGTTGTCGAAGCATGGAACTCATTACCGGACTTCATAGTGTCATCCCCAAACCCCCAACACTTTACCCTTAGATTATCTACAGTTGACCTATCCAGATTCATAAGAGGTCAGTAAGGGGCAAGTACAAGTGCACTAGAGTGCCTTCCGTCCCCTGTCCTATTGCTCTCCTATATCTCCTATACCTTTCTTCTATTCCTATATCTCTTCTTCTATTCTTTCATTGATATGTTCTATTACTATATCTTCTTTTCTATTCTTTCTTAGATATATTTTACTATGAGTATCTCCTCTATAACCTTCATCATGTTTTTTACTATGTGTATATAGATATATACCCCACTAAAACCCTTATTGTGTATTGGACAAAATAAATAAATAAATAAAAATAAAATGATCTGAAGAACTGAAGAAGCTTCTTGGATGAAAAGCGAAATGTTTTCAAAGAAAAAAACACCGTACCAGTGCAGCCTACTCTGCACTACCGGGCAGCGAACCAGTTGCTAATTTTTTTCAATCCCGCCCCTGCAGTCATCTTCGTACCACATAGGAGGAGACGTTCACAAGAAAGCGGATCTCGAAAGGATGCCCTTTGCGGAAAACCATATCGTATTTCCTTTCTTCCTGCTGCCAGCCTCCCCTTTCGTGGGAATTGCATACGATACAGTTCTCATCAAAACGGACGTTGAAATGGAAAGCGATATCTGATCTGGGCACCTGGCAATTGCCACACTGAAAGTCGACCTGGAATCTGCAGAGAGAACAAGAAAGAGAAACCATTTGGATGAAGACCACGGGGTACTAAGATCAGTTGAAGAGTTAAAAGTAATGCGATGGGAGAATTTAGAGAAATAAAAAAAATCAGCAATAGAAAGTGCTCAGGCAATAGTTTTGGGTTGGAAGGATGCGACAAAATGGACAATGCAAAATTGGTATAGGTACATGGTGGACCATATTCAATTTGAAATTATGGATAAAAGGATAAATTCGGATAATGAAACTGAGTTGGGACAGCTGATGGGACGGTGGGACAAGGTAAGACAATATATGACGAGCAGAATCCGAGACCAAGCTACAAGAAATGAAATTGGAATCACTCTATAATATGTAAATAGATATATTGCTCTTGGGTCAAGTGGACTATACAAGGAACACCCCCGATTTGGTGGTGGGGAATGTGTGTGTGTCTGGGTGGTGGGCACATTTCACTATGCATTGTTTTATGTTGTGCGTAATATAAATTTGTTAAAAATTAATTTAAAAAAATTATATATATAAAAAAAAGATCAGTTGAAGAAAGAAGAAGGCCTCGCAAACCGCTTACAAATCATATTTTTATTCATTCCCCCCCCCACCCACAATACCAGTGTTTTTTAATCTTGGGCACTTAAAGATGTAGGAATTGATGATGAGACCACACTTGGGAGTACTGTGTACAGTTCTGGTCACCGCACCTCAAGAAGGATATAATGGAACTGGAAAAGGTGCGAAAAAAGGCAATAAGAATGATCAAGGAAATGGAGCACCTCCCTTATGAAACCAGGTTGTAACGCCTTGGTCTCTTCAGCCTTGAAAGACGGCATTTAAGGGGTGACTTGATTGAAGTGTATAAAATCATGCATGGGGTAGAAAAGGTGGAGAGAGAAAAAATCTTTTCTCTATCACGCAATATTAGGAGGAGGGGGCCCTCCCTAAAGCTAATAGGTAAGAAAGCGAGGACAAATAAAGGGAAATATTTCTTCACCCAGAGGGTCATTGGTTTATGGAATTCACTCCCAGAAGAGGTCGTGACAGCTGTCAGCCTGGATAGCTTCAAGGCAGGATTAGACAGGTTCATGGATGCCGAGTGTATCGGTGGTTATTGAAATGGATGGCCTTGTGCCGCCTCTATGTTGGTTGAGGCAGGCAGGATTTGTTGGGGGTCAAGGGAAAGGGAGGTTTTTGCCTTCTCCTTCTGCTTAAGATCCCCATGGACAATTGGCGGGCCACTGTGTGACGCATGCACAGGACAATTTTCCTTCTGAGCATACTCAGAGACCAAAAACCCACCAAAATTTAGGAATACCCCTGAGACCGCCTTCTGCCGCACGAATTCCAGCGGCCGATTAGGTTCCACAGAGTTGGCCTTCTCCGGGTCCCGTCGACTAAACAATGTCATCTGGTGGGACCCGGGGGAAGAGCCTTCTCTGTGGCGGCCCTGGTCCTCTGGAACCAACTCCCCCCAGAGATTAGGATTGCCCCCACCCTCCTCGCCTTTCGTAAGTTATTAAAAACTCATCTTTGCCGCCAGGCATGGGGAAATCTGGTGGGACCCGGGGGAAGAGCCTTCTCTGTGGCGGCCCTGGTCCTCTGGAACCAACTCCCCCCAGAGATTAGGATTGCCCCCACCCTCCTCGCCTTTCGTAAGTTATTAAAAACTCATCTTTGCCGCCAGGCATGGGGAAATTAACACACACCAATTGTCAAGGTTGGTGTATGGTTTGACTGGATTGTGTTATTATTGTTGTTGTTGATGTTGTTGTTATTATTATTATTATTATTGTGTTGTTGTTGTTGTTGTTGTTGTTACTATTATTATTGTGTTGTTGTTGTTGTTGTTGTTGTTGTTATTATTATTATTATTATTATTATTATAATAAAAAAGATGGCACCGTGGACAGAACTGAGGAGGGTGAAAAATGGGCCCACTGGGCCCACCAGATGTTGGGAAATGGGCTGTTTCTGGCCTCCTCTTAGGGGGCAGGGTAGGCAATTTTCACCTTCCCCAGGCACTGAATTATGGGTATTGGCATTCGCACAGGCGCAATAGTGTGCGCGCACACAGTTTCGGCACCTGAGGGGAAAAAGTTTCGCCATCACTGGTATAAACTGTGGCAGACCTAAGGTCCCAAATGAAATGGCTTCAGACTGACATCCTGAGACATCCATGCCCACAAATTATGAAAAGGTTCAGGCACACATGTGTAAGTGTGTTTTAGAGTTTATTAATGTTATTAATGTTCCTCAGCAGTTCCCTTCACCCAGTCTCAGAACTATCCCAAATAAAGCCAGCCATAAGCAGGCCAACATTAGTCCACAAGGCAATGGCCTATAGCAGTGATGGTGAACCTTTTTTTCCTCGGGTGCTGAAAGAGCCTGCGTGCATGCTATGAGTGCCCACACCCATAATTCAATGCCTGGGGAGGGCGAAAACAGCTTCCCCTGACCTCTGGAGGCCTTCTGGAGGCCAGAAATGGCCTGTTTCCCAACTTCTGGTGGGCCCAGTAGGCTCGTGTTTCGCCCTCCCAGTCTCCAAAGGCTTCCCTGGAGCCTGGTGGGCAAAAATGTCACCCTCCATCCCTCTGGAGGCTCTCTGGAAGCCAAAAACACTCTCCCAGAGCCTCTGTGCAAGCCAAAAATCAGCTGGCCGGCACACACATGCACGTTGGAGCTGAGCTAGGGCAATGGTTCACGCGCCAGCAGATAAGGCTCTGGGTGCCGCCTGTGGCACCTGTGCCATAGGTTCCCCATCACTGGCCTATAGTCTATAAAACAATAGAAAGTTGCTCCAACAAGATTTGGATTTTTTGGATGGAACTTCCCACACCCTCTTTTCCCCCTCCACTTGAATGACTCACCTTCTGCAGGAGTTCAAAACACTTCCGGTGACTGATATGGTCATCCCATCTTTCAGGCCACCATAAATTGGACCACTAAAAGGAACAGCCTGCCCAGAAGTTAAAAGGGGAAAAAATAGCCATTAAATGGAGAATCTGCTGCAGCTCAAAGACATTCATTCAACTGGTTCATGGTGCATGGGAAATATAATAACATGTCTGCCTCCATTCTCCCTTGAAAGGCTTTAAAACAGTTTCCTCAATCTCAGAACTTTCAAGATGTATGGACTTCAATTCCCAGCATTCCCCATGTCCAATATCACTAATAGTTTGTCCAAACAAGAGCTCTTAACAACTGTTAAACCGGTATTTGTCAGCCGTAGGCACTCTAAGATGTCTGGACTTCATCTCCCAGAATTCCCGAGACAGAGAGCTGCCTGAAGGATTCTGGGAGTTGAAGTCCATATTAGACCTATCTAATAAAATGCCATTTCAATGATGACAAAAATAAGGTTTTACGCTTAGGTTAAAAAAAGTATATAGGATAGAAATAGATATAGAAATAATAGAAATAGAAATAATAGAAATAAAAATAGAAATATTTATTTATTTATTTATCTATCTATCTATTTATCTATCTATCTATCTATCTATCTATCTATCTATCTATCTATCTATCTATTTATTAGATTTGTATGTTGCCCCTCTCCGAAGACTCGGGGCAGCTAACAACAATAAAAAAGACAATGTAAACAAATCTAATATTAAAAATAATCTAAAAAAAACCAATTTAAAAAACCAATCATACATACAAGCATACCATGTATAAATTCTATAAGCCTAGGGGGAAGGGAAAAATTTCAATTCCCCCATGCCTGACGATAGAGGTGGGTTTTAAGGAGCTTGCGAAAGGCAAGGAGGGTGGGGGCAACTCTGATATCTGGGGGGAGCTGGTTCCAGAGGGTCGGGGCCGCCACAGAGAAGGCTCTTCTCCTGGGTCCCGCCAAACGACATTGTTTAGTCGACGGGACCTGGAGAAGGCCAACTCTGTGGGACCTAACCGGTCGCTGGGATTCGTGCGATAGTAGAGGTAAGAATAAACAGAACAGAACAGAATAATAGAATAGAGAAGAGAATATAGAATATAGAATATAGAATAAAACAGAATAGAAAAGAATAGAATATGGAATGGAATGGAATAGAGATTAGAGAATAGAATAGGAATAGAAAAGAACAGAACAGAATAGAATAGAAAGTACCTGGCTCAACAGTAGTAACTGTGAGAGGGAGTCCTAGTGGACAACCACATAAGTATGAGCCAGCAATGTGCCACAGCTTCCAAAAATATCAAGCCAATCCTAGATTGCCGCAACAGAAGGGGTTGTATCAAGGTCACATGAAGTGTTAGCACTGCTTTGGTAAGACCACACTTGGAATATTGCACCCAGTTTGGATGTAATGTAACGATATAATGATATTTATAATGGTATAAAATGCTGGGACTCAAGCAAGAGTGCAGAGAAGAACAACAAAGATGATAGGCCTAACCAGCCATTCCCTGACTGAGGAATTCTGGGAGTTGAAGTCCATACATCTCAATGTTGCTGAGTTTGACCAACACAGAGTTGGTTAAGGCGTCTAACCAAGATGCCATCTTAAAGGTAGAAAAATGGCATCTTCCCCAGAGTTCAGAAGAAGCCGAGAAAAATTGCTCTAATGTTAGCAGCATCATTGTATAACCTATACATGTGCACTTTATTTATTCATTTATTTATTATTTATTTATTTATTAAATTTGTATGCTACCCACTCCCAAAGGACTCCATGCGGCTTACAATAAAAATAGTACAAAACAATTTAAAATAATAATAATAATTAATAATAATTTATTAGATTTGTATGCCGCCCCTCTCCGAAGACTCATTAAAATCTCATTAATGCTGTCATACCATGTCATACATACCGTATCATATCTTATTGAGGTTGGAACTAAAAGGTGTCAATTGCTCAAGGCCCCCAGGCAGGTTTTTAAGGCTTTCTGGAAAGCCAGTAGAGTTGGATCTCGAGGTGTAGTTGATTCCAGAGAGCTGGTGCCACCACAGAGAAGGCCCGCCCCCACTGCCCCACCAGCCGACATTGGAAAAGGCCAACCCTGTGAGCTCTAATCGGTCGCTGGGAACTATGCGGCAGGAGACGGTCCCGTAAATAGTCTGCCCCTAAGCCATGTAGGGTTTTATTATTGATTGATTGATCGATTGGATTTGTATGCCACCCCACTCCGAGAACTCGGGGCGGCTGACAACATAATAAAAAACAGTATACCATATCAAAGTCTAAAATCCAATTAATATAATATAAAATCCTCCAGGTCCTGTCAACCAGACAATGTCATTTGGCGGGGCCTAGGGGAAGAGCCTTCTCTGTGGGGGGCCCGGTCCTCTGGAATCAGCTCCCCCCAGAGATTGGTACTGCCCCCACCCTTCTCGCCTTCTGCAAGAGTCTTAAGACTCCTATGTCGCCAGGCCTGGGACAATTAGATCTTGCCCCCCTGGCCAATAAATGTGATGCATGGTGTGATTGGATTGTCTGATTGAGTAATATATAGGATTTTTAGCGGTAGTTTTTAATGTATTAGATTTGTTTGGTATGCTTTGTTTCTATATTTATTCTGTGAGCCTCCCCGAGTTTTCGTAGAAGGGCAGAATACACATCTAATTAATAATATTAATAATATTAATAATATTAATAATATTAATAATATTAATAATATTAATAATATTAATAATATTAATAATATTAATAATATTAATAATATTAATAATATTAATAATATTAATAATATTAATAATATTAATAATATTAATAATATTAATAATATTAATAATATTAATATTAATAATATTAATAATTGGAAGCCAGTGCAGCACACTGTTGGTGTAATGGGGTACCTAGGCACACCCACAACAGCTCGGGTGGCCACGTTTTGGACAAGTTGGAGTGTCCAAATAGCATCTGAGAAATAAATCAGATTCCACTCCTTTGCTCTCTTCCAAGTTTTGACTTATTAACAGAGCCATGTTAGTTAAACTGGTACTAACTTCCTTCCAGTACCTCACCCAGGTTAAGGTTCACCCCTTAGCCCCACATCCACAAGTTCATGACGTGGACCAGTCCAATTGCTGCAATTAAACACACCTTTCTTCATACATCCGTGGGTGCGGAACAAAGGATGACCTTGGACTCTAAGAAAGGAATTTGTTGCGACTAAGTAACTTTCCCTCCCGATTACTCAGAATACTATTGTAACTGTGGCAGGCCAAAGTCTCTAACTCCAAATGATGGCTTTGGTTTTGTATGGAGTCTCCAAATACTTTTCAAGGGTAGCCCCATGCAAAGCGCGTTACAATAATCGAGCCATGAGGTGATAAGGAATTTGCTATGGAACCTTGAAGGAATTAGACCAACATCTCCATCCTTAAGCAAACAAGATAGACAGCCTATAGGAAGTTTGACTTCAATGACTGTAGGACAGGACATTCAGAAGGGTATTTACAATGCAAATTCAAAGTTCTGAGTGACAGGAGAAAGAAAGTCTCATAAGTTTGCATTTGGGTGCTCGGCAACCAGGTCTCATTTATAGTTGATGCCCCAATTTTATGTTGTGTGGCTTATTTAGTATACACGTTTAATAAATTATTATTACTTTTATTGATGCAGTCATTAAAATCGCCCTTCATCATGTGCTGGACAGCTCCAACAAAGATTAAAACAGCTCCATTCTTTCAAAAGAGAAAGAACAATTTTAGAACCAACACATTTCGTGAAACCAGGAAATGTTTCGTTGCATAATTTCATTTTTCTTACCATATTAGTAGTTCAGTGTGATTTGGCCGATTGTTTTTACTTTGTTTCTTAAGTTTTAAAGTATCATTTTTGAATTGCGGCTTGGAAAAGATAAAAGCTTTGATTTTGGGGGGATTTGGTGATTAGTTTTGTTAAAATTTTAGAAATATTTTATATTATCACTTTAACTATTGCACATACACACACACACTACCTAGGTATAAACTCAGAGTAAGAATTATTTTCTTATATTCCAACTCTATTTTGATGTCTAATCTTTTTTTTTTAATCTGAGGTTTTTGTGCTTTTATTCTGATTAGGAGCAATAGATTATTAGAAACATAGAAACATAGAAACATAGAAGTCTGACGGAAGAAAAAGACCTCATGGTCCATCTAGTCTGCCCTTATACTATTTTCTGTATTTTATCTTAGGATGGATATATGTTTATCCCAGGCATGTTTAAATTCAGTTACTGTGGATTTATCTACCACATCTGCTGGAAGTTTGTTCCAAGGATCTACTACTCTTTCAGTAAAATAATATTTTCTCATGTTGCTTTTGATCTTTCCCCCAACTAACTTCAGATTGTGTCCCCTTGTTCTTGTGTTCACTTTCCTATTAAAAACACTTCCCTCCTGGACCCTATTTAACCTTTTAACATATTTAAATGTTTCGATCATGTCCCCCCTTTTCCTTCTGTCCTCTAGACTATACAGATTGAGTTCATTAAGTCTTTCCTGATACGTTTTATGCTTAAGACCTTCCACCATTCTTGTAGCCCGTCTTTGGACCCGTTCAATTATTTTTACTACATATTAATATCTCTACTGAAGAAAGTTCCAAATCAGTCTCTCTAATTTTGTCACTTTTTAACTCCCCCCTTTGTTTTGTTCTCCTTTCCCTCCATTTTTCGTTTTTTGTTCTTTTGTATTTGAAGTATTTTGTCTCTCTTTGAAACTTCGTAAGGTCAATTTCAATAAAATAAAATAGAATAAAATAAAAGGTTACATCCAAGATAAACTAAAATAAATAAAAAATAAACTAAAATACATTTAAAAATAAACTAAAATAAATAAAAATAAACTAAAAAAAATAAAAAAATAAACTAATATAAATAAAAATAAAATAAAATAAATAAATAAATAAAAATAAAAATAAAATAAATACAAATAATCCAACAGCGGGGTTTGGCTCAGAGAAGACTCCAGGGTCCCTTTCCAAATCTGGTACTCTGTTAAATAACGGGCGAACTTCTGTCCTATAAAAAGCCACGTTAACTTGGCCTCACGGTTTCACCTAATCTTGGAAGCGCACCAGCCAGGGGAACGGCCCGCCACAAGATGCTGACTTACAGGATGCCCGGCGTCGAAAAGTGAGGCGGGCGGGAGAATCCCTTTCCTCCCCAACTTACCGGTTTGTAATAAGGCGGCTGCAAGGCCATTTTCGGCAGCTGGCAGCGGGATCCGAGAGCGAAGACAATTCCGGCAAGTTCGCCAAGAGGGAGGAGGCGAGATCCTCACAGATGCTGCGCCGCGCTGGAATGGAGCATGGGTCGAGCCGAGCCGCGAGCGTAAAAGGAAAGGAAAGGGGGCGGGGCCTGCCTGCAGATCGGGGGCGGAGGAGGGTGGGGGGAGCGTCGGTGCTGCTTCCAAAAAGCCCGAAAGTGACCCGAAAGTGACCGACGGGGGCTGCTGGTCACGCGTGATGATGGGTCAACTGGAGGAAGGCTTGCAACATTGCCCATCATGAAGTAATCAATACCCATGATGGAGGTCATGAAAGCACGTCTGAAATACTGCGGGGAAGGGAATTCACACCACGGGTACGACCCTGCAGCTAATCGCTTTCCAAATTCAGCCTATGGGGGTGGGGGGAGTTGGATGATAAAAAGAGGCAGACTACAATCTCCATAATCCTTAGCCTGGGAAGATTTGGTTTCTTTCTTTCCTTCCTTCCTTCCTTCCTCCCCCCTCTCTTCTTCCTTTCATCCTTCCTTTCTTCTCTCTCTTTTTCTTTCTTTCTTTCTTTCTTTCATCATCCCCAAGAGGTCAGTAAGGGGCAAGTACAAGTGCACTAGAGTGCCTTCCATCCCCTGTCCTATTGCTCTCCTATATCTCCTATACCTTTCTTCTATTCCTATATCACTTCTTCTATTCTTTCATTGATATGTTCTATTCCTATATCTTCTTTTCTATTCTTTCTTAGATATATTTTACTATGAGTATCTCCTCTATAACCTTCATCATGTATTTTACTATGTGTATATAGATATATACCCACTAAAACCCTCATTGTGTATTGGACAAAATAAATAAATACATACATACATACATATTGGTGGTATACAAAGATATAACAATGTTTATTCCCCAAAGCACCTGAGGGTAGAACAAGAAGCAATGGGTGGAAACTAAACAAGGAGAGAAGTAACTTAGAACTAAGGAGAAATTTCCTGACAGTTAGAACGGTTGATCAGTGGAACAGAAATTGCCTCCAGAAGTTGTGAATGCCCCAACGTTGGAAGTTTTTAAGCAGATGTTGGATCTGTCTGAAGTAATGTAGGGTTTCCTGCCTAAGCAGGAGGTTGGACTAGAAGAGCTCCAAGGTCTAAGTATCTGTTATATTATTGTTGTTGTTTTTGTTGTTGTTGTTATATACATGATACTAGTAAGAGAGAAACATTAGGACAGGGGACGGAAGGCACTCTGGTGCACGTATGCACGCCCCTTACTGACCTCTTAGGAATCAGGAGAGGTCAACAGTGGATAGTCTAAGGCAGTGGTTCTCAACCTAGGGGTCGGGACCCCTTTGGGGGTTGAATAACTGTTTTCCAGGGGTCGCCTAAGACTATGCGAAAAGGACAAATTTCCCCTGGTGTTAGGAACTAAAGATCTCATTCTGTCGCCTTGGAACATATTTTTACAATCTGACCAATCAGGTGTTTACAGTGGGGGTGTCCCTCTGACCTTTCTGCCAATCAGCTTAAAGCTCTGTTGGGAGAACTGGCACTAGACTTATGTTTGGGGGTCACCACAACATGCAGAATTGTATTAAGGGGTAACGGCATTATAAAGGTTGAGAACCACTCACTGCTCTAAGGGTAAGGTTTGGAGGGGGGGTGTTAGGTGATGATACTACAGTGTCAGGTAGTGAGTTCCATGCATCAACTAATTACTCAGTTACTAAAGTCGTATTTCCTGCAGTCAGGTTTGGAGCGGTTTACTTTTAAGTATGTATCTGTTGTGTGCTCATGTGTTGTTGCAGTTGAAGCTGAAGTAGTCGTAGCAGATGATTTCATGGGCTATGCTTAGGTCGCATTTAAGGCAACGTAGTTCTAAGCTTTCTAAGCTTAGGATTGTAAGTCTAGTTGTGTAAAGTTGCGTTCTGTGGACATTTTCTAAAGTGTTTATGTCCGAAATGAGGTGTGGCGACCCCCTCCCCACCTCAGTTTGAATTTGAAAACAATGAGAAATATTACACTAAGCCATTCAGCTATTAGCAGAAATTGCAGCAAGTTCTTTCGACCGATTACACAAGAGAGAGAGAGAGAGAGAGAGAGAGAGAGAGAGAGAGAGAGAGAGGGAGAGAGAGCAAGCCCTGCCTGTAAAGTAAACGAAAGCTAACGTTTGGCCAGAACACTACTGAGTAATCAAATGAAAAGGCATGTGACCCATGGTTAAAAATTTATTCTTCCAGATGCAATCCTCCAGATTGTGAGAGCAATATGCTGGCTCTGATAAAAAGTGCTATTGCTAACATGTTGTAAGCCGCCCTGAGTCTAAGGAGAAGGGCAGCATAAAAATTGAATAAATAAATAAATGGAGTAGAGTAGAGTAGAATAGAATAGAATAGAATAGAATAAGAGGTTAGTAAGGGGCGTGCATAAGTGCACTAGAGTGCCTTCCGTCCCCTGTCCTATTGCTCTCCTATATCTCCTATACCTTTCTTCTATTCCTATATTTATTCTATTCTTTCACTGATATATTTTATTCCTATTTCTTCTCTTCTATTAGAATAGAATAGAATTTTTATTGGCCAAGTGTGATTGGACACACAAGGAATTTGTCTTGGTGCATATGCTCTCAACGTACATAAAATAAAATATACACTTGTCAAGAATCATCTTAGATATATTTTACTATGAGTACATCCTCTATAACCTTCATTATATATTTACTATATGTATACCCAATATAACTCTCATTGTGCAATGGACAAAATCAATCAATCAATCAATAATAAATGCTTCTTGGATGAGAAACAAAATGTCTTCAATGAAACAACCGAGAAAGTCTAGTTGTCTTTTGGAAAAGCACCTTTGGGGTAACCATGGGCAATTGAGATTTTCCATAGACAATATTGCCTTGATTAGCGATGGGAATTCTGGTCCCAGTTTTGCTTGGATATCGAGAGTTAACTGTACATATAATTTCAGGTTGGAGGCAGGCTGCTATTGCGATAACTGCTGGCCTATGGGACTTGGCTACCCTTTGCCTTATATTTGTCACAAGTCTCTAAGCCAGTGTTTCTCAACTTTAGCAATGTAAAACTTGCCAAATTTAAAAAATTATCTCTTCCTCCTTCATTAGTTCCCTATTCCTGGAAGGATTTGTATTCATAGGTTACGATTGCATTAACTTCTAGAATAGAATAGAATTCTTTACTGGCCAAGTGTGATTGAACACACAAGGAATTTGCCTTTGGTGCATATGCTCACAGTGTGCATAAAAGAAAAGATACATTTATTATTTTATTTTTATTTATTTATTTTTTTGTCCAATACACAATAAGGGTTTTAGTGGGTATATATCTATATACACATAGTAAAATACATGATGAAGGTTATAGAGGAGATACTCATAGTAAAATATATCTAAGAACGAATAGAAGAGAAGATATAGTAATAGAACATATCAATGAAAGAATAGAAGAAGAGATATAGGAATAGAAGAAAGGAATAGGAGATATAGGAGAGCAATAGGACAAGGGACGGAAGGCACTCTAGTGCACTTGTACTCGCCCCTTACTGACCTCTTACGAATCTGGATAGGTCAAGCGTAGATAATCTAAAGGTAAAGTGTTGGGGATTTGGGGATGACACTATGGAGTCTGGTAATGAGTTCCACACTTCGACAACTTGGTTACTGAAGTCATATTTTTTACAGTCAAGTTTGGAGCGGTTAATATTAAGTTTAAATCTGTTGTGTGCTCTTGTGTTGTTGTGGTTGAAGCTGAAGTAGTCGCCGACAGGCAGGACGTTGCAGCATATGATCTTGTGGGCAATACTTAGATCTTGTTTAAGGCGTCTTAGTTCTAGACTTGAAAGTCTAGTCTCGTAGGGTATTCTATTTCGAGTGGAGGAGTGAAGGGCTCTTCTGGTGAAGTATCTTTGGACATTTTCAAGGGTGTTAATGTCTGAGATACGATATGGGTTCCAAACAGATGAGCTGTATTCGAGGATGGGTCTGGCAAAAGTTTTGTAAGCTCTGGTAAGTAGTGTGAGATTGCCAGAGCAGAAGCTACGTAGGATTAGGTTTACAACTCTTGAAGTCTTCTTGGCTATATTGTTGCAGTGGGCTTTGGTACAAGACTTAATGATTGTCACGGGGTCAAATGAGCAACGAGGAAACCATCAATATTAACAAAAATCTTAAGTGTACATCCAACAAGTTACCATCATAGTCATAGGTGGGAGGATATGGGTGATAGGAATGATGGGGAAAAACTAGTAGTAATAGTAGTGCAGACTTAGTAAATAATTTGACAGTGTTGAGGGAATTACTTGTTTAGTAGAGTGATGGCGTTTGGGAAAAAATCTGTTCTTGTGTCTAGTTGTCTTGGTGTGCAGTGCTCTGTTTTGAGGGTAGGAGTTGAAACAGTTTATGTCCAGAAAGCAAGGGGTCAGTAAATATCTTCACTGCCCTCTTTTTTGACTCATGCAGTATAATATTCCATCAGTCTTGTGTCCATATACCAGGTAGATGCCAGATCCTTTGTAGAGGCTTTGTAGTTTTAAAGAGACAAATTGATATCTTATGTGTAAGTACCTATAAACCTACAAAAAAGGACTAACATTTTTGGTCTTGCCTACAAGGATCACTTGAGCATAAGGTACAATGTTGTTTGGCGGGACCCAGGGGAAGAGCCTTCTCTGTGGCAGCCCCTGCCATCTAGAACCAACTCCCCCCAGAGATTAGAATTGCCCCCACCCTCCTTGCCTTTCGTAAGCTTCTTAAAACCCACCTCTGCCGCCAGGCATGGGGGAACTGAGATATTCTTTCCTCCGAGGCCTTACAATTTTATGCATGGTATGTTTGTATGTATGTTTGGTTTCATAATAAGGGTTTTTTTAGTTGTTTTAGTATTGGATTGTTACATGCTGTTTTTATTACTGTTGTTAGCCGCCCCAAGTCTACGGAGAGGGGTGGCATACAAATCCAATCAATCAATCAATCAATCAATCCATACATACATACATACATACATACATACATGTCAGGATTCCAAATAGCATCTAAAATCAAATCAGAGTCTGAGGCACAAATTTCCTCAAAGTTCCAATTTATTAACAGAGCCATGTTGGCACATTTGTGAAAAACCCGAATCCAAAGTTACGAGGGTTTCTCCACCCAGTTTAAAGTTCATTCCTTTGCTCCCACACCCACAAATTGATCACGTGGACTAGTCGTCTTTTGCCAATGTGTCTGCTACTCCCATCCGCTTCCAGGCAGGTACTGAACAAAGGATGACCTTGAGAATCTAGAAGGAATTTGTTATGGCTATATCTCTATATCCCTCACGCAACAACCCCTCCCAAGGTCCCACAGCAAGAATATATTCTAAAGCATAAAGTGTGGCCGGCCAAAGTCTCCAAGTCAACGATGGTTTCAGCCTGGCAGTACATTTTAGTTGTCCTGTTTCATGCTACAACTGTTCGTTCAGAAATGTTTGCCAAAGGATTATTTTTAAGGGTTTGGAAGTTCTGAGTATAACAATGTCTCTCTTGCGCCATCATTGTCTTCATTGTTGAAGATTGAGCCTTCTCTGTGGCGGCCCTGGCCCTCTGGAACCAACTCCCCCCAGAGATTAGAATTGCCCCCACCCTCCTTGCCTTTCGTAAGCTACTTAAAACCCACATCTGCCGCCAGGCATGGGGGAACTGAGATATTCTTTCCCCCGAGGCCTTTACAATTCTATGCATGGTATGTATGTATGTATGTCTGGTTTTTATACTAATGGGTTTTTAATCGTTTTTAGTATTAGATTACTATTGTACACTGTTTTATTGTTACTGTTAGCTGCTCCGAGTCTCCGGAGGGGGCGGCATACAAATCCAATCAATCAATCAATCAATCAATCAATAAATTGTTGCAGATATAGTAATAGCAGTATCATTTAGACTTACTACTGCTTCGTAGTGTTTTACAGTATTCTCTAAGCCAGTGATGGTGAACCTATGGTATAAGTGGCACATGTTGCCCTACCTCGCCTCTAACCTCAGCTCCAACCAGCCAGCTGATTTTTGGCTCACACAGAGCTCTGGGAGGATGTTTTTGGCTTCTAGAGAGTCTCCGGTGGGATAGGGGAGGGCATTTTTACCCTCCCTCGACTCCAGGGAAGCCTTTGGAGCCTGGGGAGGATGAAACATGAGCCTACTGGGCCCACCAGAAGTTGAGAAACAGGCCCTTTCCAACCTCCGGAGAGCCTCCAGGGTGGGAAAACTGTTTTCGTCCTCCCCAAGCATTGAATTATGGGTGTGGGCACTCGCGCATGCACGATAGCGTATGCACATGCTCTTTTGGGACCCAAGGAAAAAAAGTTCCGCCATCACTGTTCTAAGCAGTTTACAGAGTTTGCAACGATCTGGGTCCTCATTTTACCGACGTAGGAAGGATGGAAGCCTGAGTCAACCTTAAGTCAGTGAGGATCTGTTCTGTCGAGCTCTCTGGTAGAATCCTCCCCAAAATGCACAGATACAATTTCAGACACATACACGTTTGAAAATTCAAAACAATGTTCTTTTATACCGAAAATGCAAATAAACAGCACTCTTTTTGTATAGCAAAGAGCACTTGTCTCCAAACAAATTGGGAATTTGTACAAGTCCCTTATCAGTTCTGTGATACTTAGCTTGCAGCTGTGACGCAATTCACAGTCCTTCTTCTTTCACAAAGTGAAACACACTTTGCTCTGGTTGAGTTTCAAAGCGGGGAAAAATCAGCACACAAAGATCAAAGTCAGCAAAGCAGTCATGAAACACAACCATCAGATAATCCTCCACAATGGCCAAACCCACATGCTGCTATTTATAGCAGCCTCACTAATTACCACAGCCCCACCCAACCACAGGTGGCCTCATTTTCTTTGATAATAATCTCTCAGTTGTTGCTGCCTATGCATCGCTCTCTGCATGCGTGGCTGTATCATTAACTCTTGTTCTGAATCCAAGGAGGAGCTAGATAATTGATCTCCTTCTGAGCTGTCTGCCACACTCTCCTCCTCCCTGTCACTCATGTCTTCTTGGTCAGAGGAGCCTTTATCAGCAGATTCCACCGGGGGCAAAACAGGGCAGGAGCTGGGACAGAGCTAACCACAACAGGATCGAACTCCCAGCAGTCGGTAGAGTCAGTCTGCAATACTGCATTCTCATCACTGGGCCACCATGCCTCATATCCAGAAATATCCATACAATGATGTCTAATAATGATATGTTTATCAAAATAACTTCCAGGGGACTGTATAATTTGTATGAGGTTGGCTGTGAAAACATAACTTATTTCACCTGATATCAAAAAACATGTCATTTCTGCCACATGAATCCCAGCGACTGGTTAGGTCCTACAGAGTCGGCCTTCTCCAGATTCCATCAACTAGACAATGTTGCTTGGCAGAGCCTTGGGGAAGAGCCTTCTCTGTGGGGGTTCCCGCCCTTTGGAATCAGCTTCCCCCAGAGATTCGCACTTCCCCCACCCTCCAAGTCTTTCTTAAGAACCTGAAAACCTATCTGAATACCTCTGGAAACGTCTTCTGCCGCACGAATCCCAGCGACCGGTTAGGTCCCACAGATTTGGCCTTCTCCTTGTCCCATCGACTAAAAAATTTCATCTGGCGGGCTCCAGGGGAAGAGCCTTCTCTGTGGCTGCCCCGCCCTCTGGAATCAACTCCCCCCAGAGATTAGGACTGCCCCCACTCTCCTTGCCTTTTGTAAATTGCTTAAGACCCACCTATGTCGCCAGGCATGGGGGAATTGAGATACCCCCCCCAGGATTATATAGTTTATGTACGGTATGATTGTGTTGTATGGTTTTAATGATGGGTTTTAGATGTTTTTTAAATATCAGATTTGTTATATTGTTATTATTGTTGCTGTGAGCTGCCCCGAGTCTGCGGAGAGGGGCTGCATACAAATCTAATAAATTATTATTATTATTAATTATTATCTATGCCGCCAGGCCTGGGGTCACTAGACCCTAGCCTCTGGTCAACAAGTATGATGTATACTTGTGGTTTGAATGTGAATGAATGATTTATAATGTTCTAGGATTTTTAAAATGAGTTTTAGAATAATTGTATTAATTGGATTTTAGTAATTTATATTGTATACTGTTTTCTTTGATAAGCTGCCTGAGTCCTCAGAGAGGGGCGGCATACAAATCCAATCAATCAATAAAATTTCCCTTCCATGCCCTCCTTGGATCCCCCCTCTCTCAAAGCTTTAAAAAGTTAGTATTTTTGCAGAAGATAACAAAAAGATAGCAGCTTCTGCCGCACGAATCCCAGCGACCAGTTAGGTCCCACAGAGTGGGCCTTCTCCGGGTCCCGTCAACTAAACAATGTCATTTGGCGGGACCTAGGGGAAGAGCCTTCTCTGTGGCGGGCCCGGTCCTCTGGAACCAACTCCCCCCAGAGATTAGAATTGCCCCCACCCTCCTTGCCTTTCGTAAGCTCCTCAAAACCCACCTCTGCCGCCAGGCATGGGGGAACTGAGATATTCTCTCCCCCTAGGCTTCTACAATTTATGCATGGTATGTTTGTATGTATGATTGGTTTTATAACAAGGGTTTTTAGCTGTTTTAGTATTGGATTTTTACATGCTGTTTTTATTACTGTTGTTAGACGCCCCGAGTCCACGGAGAGGGGCGGCATACAAATCCAATAAATAAATAAATAGCTCCTTTTTTCAGGAATTGCTGAAAACATCTGATGTTTTCTACAGAATCCCCAACTCCTAACTATAGTTATCCTAACCCAAGTTACATTTTAGTTACATCCCAAAGCCACATCAACGGTCACATTATTTTTGTAAAAAAATGGCATCACATCAGGTGTTTCATCCAGAGCAAAATTTTATTCACTTAAAGAAACTCTAAAATATTCAGAATTTCATTAGCATAGAATGTTTTTTCAGACTTTTTTTCCCCTCTCAACAACTGAAAAAAAAACGCAATACAGAACTCTTTGTTAATACTAACCATTTTTAAATTAAATTAATAGCCATTTCAGAAGACAAACTTAGTTGATAGAAAATATTTATATATATATTTATATATAGGCGTGTGTATTTACTGTACAAAGTTTACATTTAGGAAAAAAAGAGTAGATTTTCTCCAATATTACAGACTCAAAGTTTACGTACAGGGTTTAAATTGTGACTCTTGGTGCTTCCCTTTAAAAAGAACCAGAAAGACATAACCTCACAATCTCACAGTGCGAATTCATTTTCTTTACAATCAGCATAAAAAGAGTAATTAACGAATGAGAGCAGAGTTCTTTTTTTTCCTGATTTGTTTCGTGTGTGTCTATTCCTGTGAAATATTCCTTTTACTTTAAATGAGGGAAAACATGAGTCTTTCTGTTATTTGCTGGCAAATGCATCTGGATATATAATGGTGTAAACAGAAGGGGTTTATAAGAGTAGGATCTGGATTGAAAATTTTAGTGGGGGAAATCACACTTAATTTTGGCTGTCACAGGAATTCAGTGGAGCAAGAACATTAAGGACATACCTTAACATTATTGTTTATTATAATAATGACAACTAGTAAGATTTCTTTTCTGTATTTTGTAACTTTCCTTCCTGGCGTATTAAATATAGTAATAATTGTAATTTGCAGGTATCTTTTTAAGGAACTGGCTGGCAGAGACAGACAGACAGAAATGGCTTGTAACCTCAGGCCAGTATTTCTTTACCTTGGTAGCTTTAAGGTTTGTGGACTTCAATTCCCAGAATTCCCAGGGGTGGCTCGGGATTTCTGGGAGCGGAAGTCCACACATCTTAAAAGTTGCCAAGATGGGCTGTTTAATGTCAAAAGCAGACTGAGCCCATTGTGTCACCAGTGTACCACGTTTCAATGATCAGAGAAATAGAAAAAGGATGTTTATACCATTGATCGGTATATTAATTCCGTTCTATGTTTCTGAATGTTAAATCAAAAGAATATTTCAGAAACAAGGGGAAAAAATAATAAAACATTGCAGTAATGACCTCAGAGTTGGGTCCAGATTAATCTAAAGGCAATTTACGTAGTTTAATATTTATTGTGTGTTCATAAAAAGGGCTGTTCTGAATAAACACAGATTCCACACTCCTTCACAAAGGGAGAGGGGAAACATGGGCTTAGATCATGGTTAAGAATAGGATTGAAGCATGTGACCGCAAACCCGGATGAACCAGACTGTTATCCCTCTTGTCAAGAGGCCAGGATGATGGGATCTAGAGTCTAACAATATGGAATCTAGATTCTAGAGCAGTGTTTCCCAACCTTGGCAACTTGAAGATATTTGGACTTCAACTCCCAGAATTCCCCAGCCAGCATTTGCTAGTATTTGCTGGCTGGGGAATTCTGGGAGTTGAAGTCCAAATATCTTCAAGTTGCCAAGGTTGGGAATCGCTGTTCTAGAGGGTACAGGTTTCTCTATTCTGATTAAGTGGTTGTTATTTAGGAAAGGGTAGAAGTGTACAAGAAGTACATACATGCACACCCAGCTACCTTAATCCCTGCCCTCTCGTGTATGAGAAACTCCAATCTGCATCAGATAAATGGCAATTTACAAAATCTGAAATGAAATTTAGACTGTAGATCACAAAGAAAATGATTGGGTAGTTTAACAAGAAATTAATAGTAAACCACTTTCAGTTGGTTGTAAAATAAAAATGGTGAATGGTGAAAAATTGGGAATGCCCCTGGTCACCAGCATACAACGCAATCGGAGGGAATTCTTCTTCTTTACAAGATAAAAGGTTAAAGTGGCGATTTTCAGAGGTACAGCCACAGTCTATCTCAGGTCTCCAGGTAAGATGGCTTTTATGGCAGTGTTTCCCAATCTTCGCAGCTTGAAGATATCTGGACTTCAACTCCCAGAATTCCCCAGCCAGCATTTGCTGGCTGGGGAATTCTGGGAGTTGAAGTCCAAATATCTTCAAGTTGCCAAGGTTGGGAAACACTGCTTTGTGGCGGCCATTTTATTTCACACTCATTCTCAATTGGGCAGCTTCAGAGATGCACAGACAGGCTCAGCGGTCCAGCAGGATTATAACACTGGCAGGTAAGGTTGGAGAAAGGGGCTCACAATTTTCCAGGCCTTTCCCCAAATTGGAAGGCTCATTGGAGGGGTGAAACTGGGCCCTGCAGGCAATTTAGATCAGAGGTAGGGAACTGCGGCTCCTTTTGTGGCTTGTGGACTTCAACTCCCAGAATTCCTGAGCTAGCATGATTGGCTCAGGAATTCTGGGAGTTGAAGTCCACCAGTCATAGAAGAGCCAACTTTGCCTACCCCTGTCCTAGAGGATGGCTGGCTCAGGAATTCTGGGATTTGAAGTCCACAAGCCATTAAAGGGCCATAGTTCCCCCATCGCTGGCTTAAATGTTACCCTGCTGTCCTCAAAACCTGTCAAAATCTCCCAGCTGATCAAAGGTCCCTTCTCAACACCACATTCTAAACTTTTAGCTTCTTTACCAACAAAACCCAGATTTGTAACTACAGTAGTACCCCTAGATACGAGCATAATTCGTTCCATAAGGGAGCTTGTATCTCGAGGCAACTCATATCTGGAACAAGTTGTTTTTCCCCTCCGAGATAACCAAAAGCAAGGATTCTTGTGCCACCTAGTGGGCGCTCGGCTCGTATCCCGAATTTGAGCTCGGGAATAGAACAGAAATGTCTCTCCCCTCGTGGCTCGTATCTTGAAATACTCGCATGTAGAGCAGCTCGTATCTAGAGGTACTACTGTATACAGTTTGAAATAGTGCCCGGATAATTTGAAATAAGAAAAGTGCTAGTGAAAATGCTTGGGGGGAGGGCGGTGGTGGTTGTTTTTGTGATTTTTTTTTTAAAAAAAGACACCTTTTTATCATGTTTATTATTAACCGTTAATCCACACAGAAGAAAAAAAAGCCATCCAAATGTAAACATTTCAAAAAGGAAGCCTTTGACTTGAGCAAACACATCGAGCATCCATATTGCTGGTCAGCCTGCATGGGTGGTCTCGCCATCTTCTCCGTCCGTAACTTTGGGGATTTTCCATTTTTAAGATCGCAGGTAAGTTGTTTTTTTCCCCCCACAGGCGTATGAACAGCACGGCGGGTGGAGGTGTTGGAAACCCCCAGGAGCCAAGAATCATTAAAAACACAGCAAGCAGCTATATCTTTTGATTACTGGCTTCCAGATCTCCTAGAGCAAATCGCTCAAAACGGATAACCGTTTTGCTACTGTTAAGGCTGAAGGGGAAAAGGAAGGGAGGAGGGAAGGAAATTAAAACAGTCACAGGTTAATTTCTACTATAAAATGAAATGCCAATGAACACACCGATTCTAATTTCCAGCACAGAAAGCAAGACATTGAGGCTTTCCTATGTAAAATGTGTGTGCATTTCAAACGTTTTGAACAACGAGGTGCTTTCTCCCATTACATTTTCAAATAATTTTTCCAGACTAAGAGAACTTCTTTCAGATCTCTGTCCTGCAAGAAGTGCCCCTGTAGAGCAGAAGGTCCCCAACCTCGGCGACTTTTAAGACTTGTGGACTTCAACTCCCAGAGTTCTATCATGATGTGTGATGGAAACTCCAGGGTCTTTTACAGTTAAGGACAAGCTGAAGTTTGTTTATTTGTTTATTTATTTGTTTATTTATTACTTAGATTTGTATGTGTTTGTTTGTTTACTTACTTACTTACTTACTTACTTACTTACTTACTTACTTATTAATTCGATTTTTATGCTGCCCTTCTCCTTAGACTCAGGGCAGCTTACAACATGTTAGCAATAGCACTTTTTAACAGAGCCAACATATTGCCCCCACAATCCGGGTCCTCATTTTAAGTTAAGTCAAGGACTAGCTGAACTATGTAAGGAAATACAGTGGTACCTCTACCTGAGAACGCCTCTACTTAAGAACTTTTCTAGATAAGAACCAGGTGTTCAAGATTTTTTTTTGCCTCTTCTTAAGAACCATTTTCTACTTATTTATTTTATTTTATTTATTCGATTTTTATGCCGCCCTTCTCCTTCGACTCAGGGCGGCTTACAACGTGTAAGCAATAGCACTTTTTAACAGAGCCAACATATTGCCCCCACAATCCGGGTCCTCATTTTACCCACCTCGGAAGGAGGGAAGGCTGAGTCAACCTTGAGCCGGTGATGAGATTTGAACCGCTGATCTTCAGATCTACAGTCAGCTTCAGTGGCCTGCAGTACAGCACTCTACCTGCTGCGCCACCCCGGCTCTTAAGAACCGGAGCCCGTAAAAATTTTCCAAGAAATTTGAGAGCAGCATGAAGGCCCGGCCAGTTTCCTGCCATTCCCCCTGGGTTTCTCTCTCTGGCGCAGTGTATGGAAGGCAGCCTCACGCCGGGTGTATGGGAGGCGCATGCTCCTCCTCGCCGGCTCAGAGTCCCTCTTTTTTTTTAAGCCTTAAAGTTTTGGATTTTTTTTATTCCCCTCCCCTCACCTTCTTCCTACAGCAGCGACTGTCCTCCTCTTCTTCCTCCTCCTCCTCCCACCCAAATTCCAAGCTTTTATTTCTTTCCTAATGGGTTTGCACACATTATTTGCTTTTACATTGATTCCTATGGGAGAAACTGCTTCTACTTACAAACCTTTCTACTTAAGAATCTGGTCATGGAATGAATTAAGTTCTTAAGCAGAGGTACCACTGTAGTGTGATTGATGTTATTTATGGGCCACATTTAAATATAAACATGGAGAAAGATTTTGTATTTAGCTGGGTAATTCTCTTCTGATGCCTTGCTCACTATTGTCATTAAAAAAAAGGTAGCCTGGGCATTTGGAAGGCTGAGTGGAATGAACCCCAGGTCCTTTCTAGTTCTCAGACTGTGGGCCTTTCGTTTTCAAATCCGTTATAGAAGAAAATTGGAAGATCCTGGGTTTCCTGTGCTCTAAGGCAAGGAGTCTCCAACCTTGGCCACTTTAAGACTTGTGGACCTCAACTCCCAGAATTCCTCAGCCAGCTTTGCTGGCTGAGGAATTCTGGGAGTTGAAGTCCACAAGTCTTAAAGCAGCCAAGTTTGGAGACCCCTACTCTAGGGCATCGTATCATCAATTCTATTCCTTCTGCAGTTCATTAGCCAAACAGAAATAATTAATCTCTCCACTGCTTTCTGTTTTAATAAGATTTCCACAAAGGAAAAATGCTATGGGTGAAATTGAAACTGTTGAAACATTTAGGTAATGATCCCTTATTTTAAAACAGACATTGCATTTTGATAAATCAGGAGTTCAGAACGGAACCGCAGCATCATGGATGTTCTCTGAATTTGCTTGTTAATTGCAGATATTTCCTAACCCAACAAACGAACATCATCGGTGCTAGTGAGTGTGAGGTTTGCTCCTTGTTCAGCCTTTAACAGACAGGTAGAAATACAGTGATCCCTCGGTTAGCGCGGGGGTTACGTTCCAAGACCTCCCGCGCTAACCGATTTCCGCGTTATACTGGATGCGGAAGTAAAAACACCATCTGCGCATGCGCGCCCTTTGTTCCATGGCCGCACATGCGCAGAAGGTGGAGCGACGCAAGTTCGGAGGCTGGCAATGCAATGGTGATTTTTCCGGGCTCCTCGCCGCTACCCACAAGGCAGCGCTGGCGGCAATGGCAATGGCAACCCTCCCTCCTTCCCTCCTTCCCTTCTCTCCCTCCCTCCTTCCCTCCTTCCTTCCTCTCACCGGCTTTCTTGGGGCAGCATCTTCCAACAAGTCTGAACAAGTTCCAACAGTTGCAAAGCTTTTTTTTGCGTTTGCAACGATTGGTTGAGATTTTGGCCAATCAGCAATCAGTATGACGTCATCGGGCGGGAAAAACCGTGGTGTAGGGAAAAAAACGCGGACTTATTTTTTAATTAATATTTTTTGAAAAACCGCGTTGCAGCGTTTCGCGCTAATCGAGAACGCGCAAATCGAGGGATCACTGTAAACCACATTTACACACCATTCAAGAGACAATAAAAGCATTAAGAAAGGAACAGAAAGACCAGCAGTCATCTTCTCCAGCAATCCACACCCAGACAAGCAAGAATTAACGCCACACAAACAATCAAGCAAAAAGCAATAGTCTTCGTAAGCTGCTTAAAACCCACCTCTGCCGTCAGGCATGGGGGAATTGAGATCCTCTTCCCCCTAGGCCTTTACAATTCTATGCATGGTATGTATGTATGTATGTTTGGTTTTTTTAATATTAATGGGTTTTTAATTGTTTCTAACATCAGACTACTATTGTACACTGCTTTATTGTTGCTGTTAGCCGCCCCGAGTCTCCGGAGAGGGGCGGCATACAAATCCAATAAATAAATAAATAAATAAATAAATAATCAAGGAACTACCAAAGAGAAAAACACATCCCAACTTGAACCGGTAGGACAAGCTGTTGTACATACTCCTGGTCAGTTGGAGGATACTGAAGAGCTTGATGACTCTGATACTGATAGTGTTTATGAATTAGTGGCAGACCCTGGGTTACGGGTATCAGAACAGGTGGGAGGCCAGCCCCAGGACGTTGCTATGAGTCCAGACTCCAGTGAAGAAGAGACAGACAATCGCTGGTTAAACCCTCACTTCAGAAGAGTTCAAAGGCGCAGGGAGCGAGTGTTAGGAAAAAGATATTAAGGGGAGGAACGGGTTAATTACTGGAGTGATGTATTCGTCACGTCAGGGTGCCAGCGGGGAAGAAGGGCTGAGTTTTCAGTGTTGTGATCCATCATGGACATGTGTCATTTTGGCTCCGGAGTGAGTTAGCTTATTCATTATTATTTCGCAGCTATTCCTGGTGCTTTTGAACTACGCTGTATAGACATAGATAAGGGAGGAGTCATGGAGGAAAGTTTGTGCACTCTAATTGCTAAAGATAAAGAGAGAGGAATGTGACTGTATTGCATTTTGACTACGGAGGAGAGGAGAATAAAAAGTGGAGGGTTTTTTGTGTATGAAATCCTGCATTCAGTCAGCGTTATTTTCAATGTAATCAAAGTTCTACCAGAAGCCAGAACACAAGCTATTGTACATAAAAAGGCAGCAAACCCCTCTCCCACTGGCATTGATGATGTTGCCTAGTCAGGTCACGAAACGTCTCCAAGCAAGCGATCAAGCTCGGAGCGCACCAAGGACAATGCAAACATGAACAGGTCTACACTGTAAAATCAGCAAAATGACTTCACGTTCAAATTCCCCATTAAGCTACTGTTCCCATTTTGAATCGGACAGTCATTTTAAAAATGTTCTTGCTTTTAATACAAATAATAATGTACAAAGCACAGTCTTAAAAAGAAGCCATCCCCTTCGCCCTCCTTTCTCCTTTCATGCATGCACGAATGCTTCTTCTATTTATAGAAAGGCAGAACACACATTAAAGTGATCAACAGGAAAAGTTTACGATATATTCTAAGAGACGACGGAAGTGAGGTCATCGCCTTTGAAACATGCAAAGATATAACCACTTTGGACACAATGAAAAATTAGCCAAAATCAGCACTGGTTACAATTACTCATCAGTTCAGTGGGGTTTTTTCCCCCTTAATGGTCTTAATTCGTCCCCTCCTATGTCAGGGTTCCAAGTAACACCCCCAATGAAGGAAAACTCCAAGGTTTTCGAGTTTCCTGAAAGTTCCACCTGGCCAGGTGGGATTAAAAAGATATACATTTCGAATTAGCCCCACTGGAGCTGTTATGGAAGAATCAACTGTAGTTTTCTTTTTTTAAATGTCTTTCTTGCTGGAAGTCAAATGCGCACTAAAGTTCAACGTGTCTTTGTTTTAAAACTCGCCTACAAAAGACAGGGCTGTTAGGTTTTTGCATTTCGTGTTTGCTTATGCTTTGCAGACCAGGCTGGTGATAGGAGGAGAGAGGCAGAAAGAGAGAGAGTAAGAGGTGAGAGAGAGAGGGAGGGAGAGAAAGAGAGATGGAGGGAGGGAGGGAGAGAAAGAGTGAGTGAGTGACAGAGAGAGAGAGTGAAAGAGAGAGGGGGAGGGAGGGAGGGAAAGAGTGTGTGAGAGAAAGAGAGAGTGTGTGTGTGAGAGAGGGAGACAGCGAGAGAAAGAGAGAGGGGGGAGGGAAAGAGAGAAAGAGAGGGGGAGGGAAAGAAATAAGAGTTTGTGTGTGAGAGAAAGAGGGAGGCAGGGAGAGAAAGAGTGAGAGAGAGGGGGGAGTGAGGAGGGAGAGAAAGAGTGTGCGTGTGTGAGTGAGAGAGAGAGGGAGGGAAGGAGAGAAAGAGAGAGGGAGGGAGGGAGAAAAAGAGTGAGTGACAGAGAGAGAGTGAAAGAGAGAGGGGGGGAGGGAGAGAAACAGTGTGAGAGAGGGAGACAGGGAGAGAAAGAGAGAGAGAGAGAGAGAGGGAGGAAGGGGGGAGCGAAAGGGAGAGAGGGAGGGGAGAGAAAGAGTGAGAGAGAGAGAGAGAGAAGGAGGAGGGAGAGAAAGAGTGTGTGTGAGAGAGAGAGGGAGGGAGGGGCGGACCAAAAGAGAGAGAGGGACAGAGAGGGAGGAGGGAGGGAGAGAAAGAGTGAGTGAGAGAGGGGGAAGCAGGGAGAGAAAGAGAGAGAGGGGGAAAGAGAGAGAGGGAGGGAGGGAGAGAAAGAGAGAGAGGGAGGGAAAGAGTGTGTGAGAGAAAGAGAGAGTGTATGTGTGAGAGAGAGGGAGACAGGGAGAGAAAGAGTGAGAGGGGGGAGGGAGAGAAAGAGAGGCAGAGGGAGGGAGGAGTGGAAAAAATTCCCTCTAAGTTCAGTGTTAATAGAGAGGCAAAGAGTTCTTAGCAGACAGGTCACTTCACATGAGCAGCCCACACCAAGAGAAGAGGCGGGACGGAAGAAGGAACTGTTAGCAGCATCAGGAGGAAGAGCACTCAAAAGGTTAAAAAAATGGAAACGGTGCACACAAGGTCCGAGCTGCTGGGTAGATTAGTCACAAGTGCTCATGCAAGAGGAAACTCAGGTATGGCCCCAGGAGCTACAACCTGTAAGAGAGAGAGTAGAAGGAAGACACACAGAAAGGGAAGAGAGTTAGTGCACAGTCAAAAAAGGTTCAAAGGTTAGAAGCACCAGGGAGGGAGGGGAAAAAAGAGAGATTTGTCTGGCCGTTCAGAGGTCATTTTTCCTAACTGAACTGATTCCTTCCTGGAGATTCTCAAAGGCGCTTTTTTTTGTGAAGCAATTGGACTTCCTGGTTTTTCATCGAAGACATTTCACTTCTCATCCAAGAAGCTTCTTCAGCTCTGACTAGATCTAGTCCAGTTATCAACAATGTTCCCTCTAATGTTTTTTCGGTGTGGGTGGAAAAGTATAGTGTCTGAGCGGCACTCCCTTTGGGACTGGGCGGAATAGAAGTATAAATAGATAGATAGATAGATAGGTAGGTAGGTAGGTAGGTAGGTAGATAAATAAGAAAAAAATCCCTTTTTATTAAAAGAAATTAATAATAAAACAAAACCAAAATCTATTACTATTATTACTATCTTCTCCTCTTTTTCCATCCCTGTCTCCTCCCACCTTTTGTGTGTGTGTGTGTGTGTGTGTGTGTGTGTGTGAACTCTTGAACCATTTCCAATAACAGGTGAGCTATTGGAAATGGGTCAAGAGTTCACACACACACACACATACACACACAAACGGCTGTGTTTTTTTTCCCTCTGTTATTATTTGGGTGCTTTTTACCATATGCTTTAAATCATGAGTCATTTCTCTCTCTTTCTCTCTCCCCCTCTTGCTCTCTCTCTCTCCCTCTCTTTCTATCTCTCTCCCCCTCTTGCTCTCTCTCTCTTGTTTTCTTTCTCTCTCTATTGCTCGCTTCTCTCTTTCTATCTTTCTTGCTTTCTTTCTCTTCTCTCTCTTGCTATCTCTCTCTCCCCCCTTTTTCGCTCTCTCTCTTTCTCACTTACTTTCTCTCTCCCTCTTTCTTTCTCTCTCTCTCTGTCAGTGAGGGGGCTGCGAGAGCACTTTCTCCGATCACTTTGGGAACGCCTGCCCTGCCTCTACTGCAGCCCCCTTGCTGAAAGTCCGGGACGAAAGCACTCCCAGCGAGGGGGCTGCGAGAGTGGCGGGGCGGGCATTCCCGAAGTGTGCGGAGAAAACCCTCTCTCGCAGCCCCCTGGCTGGGAGCGCGAATGAGGAGAAGCCGCAGCTACCGCCGCGGGAGAAGTCATGCCCCAAGGCAGGAGGCGGAGGAGGAGGAGATGGGGCGGATCAGGCGGGCGGGGTGCAGGGCCGAGAGGCCAGGGGCGCGAGGGGGCCGGAGGCACTGTGGGGAGGCAGGGGCAGCCGCGGCTCCCTTTCCTTCTACTGCCGGCGCCTCCCCACCCCCGGGCTGGCAGGAGGATGGGGAACGCGCGCCCGTGGAAAAGGGTGCACGGGAGGTATTTTGGGGGGCACGCGTGCGCACGCGCACAGCTTACGGGGAACACTGGTTATCAAACCTATGGCACGGGGGGCCATATCTGCTGGCACACGAGCCGTTGCCTTAGCTGAGCTCCAACATGCATGTGTATGCTGGGCAACTAATTTTTGGCTCAAACAGAGGCCCTGGGAGGGCGTTTTGACTTCCAGAGAGCCTTCAGGAGGATGGGGGGAGGGAGTTTTTACTCTCCACTGGCTCCAGGGAAGCCTTTGGAGTCTGGGGAGGGCAAAACATGAGCCTACTGGGGCCACCAGAAGTTGGGAAACAGGCCGTTTCTGGCCTCCAGAGGCCTCCAGGAGTTGGGAGAAACTGTTTTCACCCTTCCAGGCATTGAATTATGGGGTGTGGGCACTCGAGCATGAAGTGATAGCGTGCATGCACGCTCTTTCGACACCCGAGAAAAAAAAGGTTCACCATCACTGATCTAGTAACTAAGCCTTCACTGTGGGCGTATGCGCCATCGCCAGCTGCTCTTCCGGATTCTGGCGCTCTGACACATGCGCACCAGTTTCGGCATTCGTTGCTGAAAAGGTTAATAATACAGGTCTACAAATAATATTTTTTTGTAATCATCTCAGTACACCTTGTACTTTTCTGCATCATTTTTTTGTTCTGATTTCAAAAATGTATGTAGTTTTTTCTGTAGCAGGTATAGTTTCCACGGAGCAGCATCATTATTATAAGGTGTAAGAAATACAGTGTTCCCTCGATTTTTGCCGGTTCAAACTTCGCGAAAAGTCTATGCCACGGTTTTTCAAAAATATTAATTAAAAAATACTTCGTGGTTTTCCCCCCTATACCACGTTTTTTCCCGCCTGATGATGTCATATGTCATTGCCAAACTTTCATCTGCCTTTAATAATTTTTTTTTAATAAACTTTAATAAATAAACATGGTGAGTAATAATCTAAATGGTTGCTAAGGGAGTGGGAAATTGTAATTTAGGGGTTTAAAGTGTTAAGGGAAGGCTTGTGATACTGTTCCTAGCCAAAAATAGTGTATTTACTTCCGCATCTCTACTTCGCGGAAATTCGACTTTCGCGGGCGGTCTCGGAACGCATCCCCCGCGAAAATCGAGGGAACACTGTATACTGGCCACATTAAGAAAACAGTAATCTATGTATCAGAAATAACTTAATAACAAAAAGGCTTCTATATCAGACACTTTATGTAATAGAGCAAAACTAAGCATATTTTTGGAATCAACACATCACACTCTATGAAGCAGACATATTATTTTTGCTGATAATTTTGTGTGTGTGTGTATTGTCCAATATAATCACTGGACTAGAGGGTGGGGAATTCCCGAAGAAGCTTAGCATTTAGACTTATATCCCGCTTCGTAGTGCTTTTACAGCCCTCTCTAAGCGGCTTACAGAATCAACATATTGCCCCCTAAAATCTGGGTCCTCATTTCACCCACCTCGGAAGGATGGAAGGCTGAGTCAACATTGAGCCAGTGGTGAGATTTGAACTGCTGAACTACAGCTAGCAATTAACTGAAGTAGCCTGCAGTGCTGCAATCTAACCACTGCGCCATTCAAACTTCTTGGATGAGAAGCGAAATGTCTTTTTAAAAAAAACCAGAAAGTGCACTAGCCTCTTAAAAAAAGCACCTTTGGGACAACTGAATTGATCTCAATGGATTAAATAGCCACTTTATTTAGTAAACGCATATAGGCCTTCTGTATTCATATGCTATAATAAACATGGAGGTGTCTATCAAGCCTGCTGACCGTGTCTCATTGGTTCATCAATCAAAAGGACAAAGCAATTTTTGGAAGTAGGCTAGACAAGGAGAAGCAATACGTACTCAGCTGATTTCCAGAAGTGTCCTGGGTGAGAGAGCCTCCGGTTTAGTTTTGGCAATTTTTCAAGCATTTCCATTAAGAGGGTGAAGCTGGGCCGCTCGGCCACGTCGAAAGCCCAACATGCCGAGAGGATTTCCTACAAGATGACAATCACCATATAAAAACAAATAAAATAACCCACAGCATTCTTAGAAAAGTAATTATTATAATACAGTGGTATCTCTACTTACGAACTTAATTCGTTCTGTGACCAGGTTCTTAAGTAGAAAAGTTTGGAAGAAGAAGCAATGTAAAAGCAAATAATGTGTGCGATTGGGGAAACCACAGGGAGGGTGAAGGCTTTGTTTCCTCCCAGGAGATTCCTAGAGAGGCCCCATGGAGGCTTCTCCCTGCCTTTTCCGGCCCTGTTTCCTCCCAGGAGATTCCTAGAGAGGCCCCATGGAGGCTTCTCCCTGCCTTTTACGGTTACAGTTTCGGAGGCTCGGGTTCTTAAGTGGAAAATGGTTTTTTAGTTATTTTAAATATTACATTTGTCATATGCTGTTTTATTATTGTTGTTAGCCGCCCCGAGTCTAAGGAGAGGGGTGGCATACAAATCAAATCAAATCAAATCAAATCAAATCAAATCAAATAAAACAAAATAAAACAAAATAAAACAAAATAAAACAAAATAAAACAAAATCAAATCAAATCAAATCAAATAAACAAACAAACAAACAAACAAACAAACAAAATGGTTTCAGGAGGGAACTGTTTTTAACAGGAAAGTGAACACAAGAACAAGGGGACACAATCTGAAGTTAGTTGGGGGAAAGATCAAAGGCAACATGAGAAAGTATTATTTTACTGAAAGAGTAGTAGATCCTTGGAACAAACTTCCAGCAGACGTGGTTGGTAAATCCACAGTAACCGAATTTAAACATGCCTGGGATAAACATATATCCATTGTAAGATAAAATACAGGAAATAGTAAAAGAGCAGACTAGATGGACCATGGGGTCTTTTTCTGCCGTCAGTCTTCTATGTTTCTATGTTTCTATGTTTCTAAATGGTTCTTGAGAAGAGGCACAAAAATCTTGGAACACCCGTTTCTTATCTAGAAAAGTTTGTAAGTAGAGGCGTTCTTAGGTAGAGGTACCACTGTAATAATAACAGACTTGGAGGGGACCTTGGAGGTCTTCTAGTCCAACCCCCCTGCTTTGGCAGGAAACCCTCAGACAGACGGTCAACCAACATCTTAAGAACTTCCAGTGTTGTCACAACTTCTGGAAGCAAGCTGTTCCACTGATTAATTGTTCTAACTGTCAGGAAATTTCTCCTTAGTTCTAAGTTTCCTCTCTCCTTGTTCAGCTTCCACCCATTGCTTCTTGTTCTACCCTCAGATGCTCTGGAGAATAGGTTAACTCCCTCTTTTTTGTGGCAACCCCTGAGATATTAGAACACTGCTATCATGTCTCCCCATGTCCTTTTTTTCATTAAACTAGCCATGCCCAGTTCTTGCAACCATTCTTCATATGTTTTAGCCTCTGGTCCCCAATCATCCTTATTGTTCTTCTCTGCACTTTTTCTAGGATCTCAACATCATGGCGACCACAACTGAATGCCGTATTCCAAGTGTGGCCTTACCAAGGCCTTATATAGTGGTATTAACACTTCACGTGATCTTGATTCTATCCCTCTGTTAATGCAGCCTAGAACTGTGTTGGCTTTTTTGCTGCACACGGCTGGCTCATATTTAAATGGTTGTCCCCTGAGACTCCAAGATCCCTCTCACAGTTACTACTGTTGAGCAATGTACCACATAAGCTGTACCTGTGTATTTTGTTTTTCTTGCCTAAATGTAGAACCTTACATTTATTTATTTATTTATTTTTAAATTTAATTTAATTTAATTTAATTTAATTTAATTTAATTTAATTTAATTTAATTTAATTATTTTATTTTATTTTATTTTATTTCATTTTATTATTTCATTTTATTATTTTATTTTATTTTATTTTATTTTTATTTTTTTATTTTTTATTTTATTTATTTTATTTTATTTATTTTATTTATTAGATTTGTATGCCGCCCCTCTCCAAAGACTCGGGGCGGCTCACAACAACAATAAAAAACAGTATAAACAATGGAACAAATCTAATAATAAGGATTACCGTATATACTCGAGTATAAGCCGACCCGAGTATAAGCCGAGGCACCAATTTTTGCCACAAAAACTGGGAAAACGTATTGACCCGAGTATAAGCCGAGGTTAGAAAATGCAGTGGCTACTGGTAACTTATAAAAATGGAAAACAATAAAATTACATTAATTGAGACATGTTTTAGAATATTTATTTTAAAGAAAACCAGTAAACTAGCTCTGTAAATTTAAAAGAGGGTAAACAAATTAACAATATTAACAATAAATTAAAAAGTAAAAAAAGTAGCTCGATCAGGAACAAAGCTAAAACCTAAGAGTTAAAATCCTTCAAAACTGGATTCCTTCTCATCATTAATTGGATTTACATTATTGTTCTGTTTTTATATATGCTGTGAGCCACCCTGAGTCCTTGGAGAGGGATTGCATACAAATCCAATTAAATAAACAAACAAACAAACAAACAAACAAATAAGTGTATCCAAAGAAGAGCTTCAGCATTAGCTGCTGTGAGGTTATCAGCATAGAAAACCAAATAGATAGATAGATAGATAGATAGATAGATAGATAGATAGATAGATAGATAGATAGAAAGAAATAGATAGATAGATAGATAGATAGATAGATAGATATAGATAGAAAGATAGATAGACAGACAGACAGATAGAAAAATAGATAGATAGATAGATATAGATAGAAAGATAGATAGACAGACAGACAGACAGATAGAAAAATAGATAGATAGATAGATAGATAGATAGAAATAGA
This sequence comes from Erythrolamprus reginae, assembly GCF_031021105.1. NCBI lineage: Eukaryota > Metazoa > Chordata > Lepidosauria > Squamata > Dipsadidae > Erythrolamprus > Erythrolamprus reginae. The sequence continues at coordinate 412,529,970 of NC_091950.1, forward strand.
TAGATAGATAGATAGATAGATAGATATAGATAGAAAGATAGATAGACAGACAGACAGAAAAAATAGATAGATAGATAGATAGATAGATAGAAATAGATAGATAGATAGATATAGATAGAAAGATAGATAGACAGACAGACAGATAGAAAAATAGATAGATAGATAGATAGATATAGATAGAAAGATAGATAGACAGACAGACAGACAGATAGAAAAATAGATAGATAGATAGATAGATAGATAGAAATAGATACAGATAGATAGATAGATAGATAGATAGATAGAAAGAAAAATAGTTAGATAGAAAAATAGATAGATAGAAAGATAGACAGATAGAAAAAAGAATTCCTGTCTAGCTCTGCCTCATAACACATTATTAGATCCTATCCAAGCAAGAACAGCAACTACCACAAAATACCATTTTTTAAACAGTTTAAATCCTTTCAAAGGAGGGGGAGGAGAATCTGACAGCAGGGGCCCTTTTTAATCCGACTCACCATTGCAAATGGCTGCCTTCTTTGCTTGAGTTAGGGAGAGGAACTACGGCGTGCCAGAGGGGACAAAAGCTGGTGCCTCCTCGCTCTGGCTCAAGCAATGGCGCCCTCGTGTGGTGACTTTGTCAATGACCCGAATATAAGCCGAGGCTGTGTTTTTCAGCCCATTTTTGGGGCTAAAAAACTCGGCTTATACTCGAGTATATACGGTATATAAAAAACCCCAACTGTTAAAAAACCATAGAACACATACATACCAAACATAAAATATAAGAAAGCCTGGGGGAGATGTCTTAGTTCCCCCATGTCTGGCGATATAGGTGGGTCTTGAGTAACTTGCGAAAGACAAGGAGGGTGGGGGCCGTTCTAATCTCCGGGGGAGTTGATTTCAGAGGGCCGGGGCCGCCACAGAGAAGGCTCTTCCCCTGGGGCCCGCCAAACGACATTGTTTGGTCGACGGGACCTGGAGAAGGTCAACTCTGTGGGTCCTTATCGGCCGCTGGGACTCGTGCGGTAGAAGGCGGTTCCAGAGGTATAACCTTACTTAACCTGGAACTTACCAGTTCCAGGAAAATCCAACTTTGGGATCCCATGGCGTTGAGGTTTGGCCAGGAGGTCAGACTCAGAGGCCGTGTCTACTTACCCCAACTTCTTTCCCCAGGCTACTCGCTTGCAAGACTTGCTTCATTCCTTCACCGCTTCCGATCTGCCAAATCAAGGCCTCCGCTGGCTGGCTCTGAAAGGGCCATTCTCTGGCTTGAAGCTCATACCACACAGTCCTAAGAAGCAAAGCAGTTCCAAGTTGAAAGTCTGAAATGTTGACAGTCAGGTCACCAAATAGGCATTAATTCACTCATTCACTCACTCACTCACTCACTCACTCACTCACTCACTCACTCACTCACTCACTCAGTCTTTTAGAATACAGTGGTACTTCTACCTACGATCTTAATTTGTTCCATGACCAGGTTCTTAAGTGGAAAGGTTTGTAAGGAGAAGCAATTTTTAAAAGCGTGCAATTGGGGAAACCACAGGGAGGGTGGAAGCCCTATTTCCTCCCAGGAGATTCCTAGAGAGGCCCCACGGAGGCTTCTCCCTGCCTTTTCCGGCCCTGTTTCCTCCCAGGAGATTCCTAGAGAGGCCCCACGGAGGCTTCTCTCCCACCTTTTCCGGCCCTGTTTCCTCCCAGGAGATTCCTAGAGAGGCTCCACAGAAACTTCTCCCCCACCTTTTCCGGCCCTGTTTCCTCCCAGGAGATTCCTAGAGAGGCCCCACGGAGGCTTCTCCCTGCCTTTTCCGGCCCTGTTTCCTCCCAGGAGATTCCTAGAAAGGCCCCACGGAGGCTTCTCCCTGCCTTTTCCGGCCCTGTTTCCTCCCAGGAGATTCCTAGAGAGGCTCCACAGAAGCTTCTCCCCACCTTTTCGGGCCCTGTTTCCTCCCAGGAGATTCCTAGAGAGGCTCCACAGAGGCTTCTCCCCACCTTTTCCAGCTCTGTTTCCTCCCAGGAGATTCCTAGAGAGGCTCCACAGAGGCTTCACCCCACCTTTTCCGGCCCTGTTTCCTCCCAGGAGATTCCTAGAGAGGCTCCACAGAGGCTTCTCCCCACCTTTTCCGGCCCAGGAGATTCCTAGAGAGGCCCCACGGAGGCTTCTCCCTGCCTTTTCCGGTTACAGTTTCGGAGGCTCAGGTTTGTAAGTGGAAAATGGTTCTTGAGAAGAAGCAAAAAAAACCCTTGAACACCCGGTTCTTATCTAGAAAAGTTTGTAAGTAGAGGCGTTCTTAGGTAGAGGTACCACTGTATTTCAGACTGCTACACGAAGCAGCACATTCTAGTTGGAAGATGGGCTTGAACACTGTATTTTCGAGTTGAATTTCCGTATAAAAGGTCAAGTTCAAATAAATCAAATGCCAGGCCATCCTGGATGAATTTTATCTTTCTAAATTTTGGGGCCGACAGAATCCTGAAGGTGACACACAAACGGTTGCAAACCCCTGCTTTTCCGCTGGCATTCCAATGTCATGGTGACTGGTGTTGTTGGGTGTTGCAGACCAAAACACCCCATTGAGAATATTGTTTAACTAACTGTAGGCATACTTGGAACCCTACTATTGTGACAACCTGCTCTTGGTTACCACTTACCACAAAACCTCCATATGCTAGGAAACAAATCACACCCCTGTTTAACTTCTGGGCAAGTGAATTCTCCAATATGTTTAATTTTGTGCCTGGATTAACTCAGTATTCTACGTTTGCAAAACATTCTGAACTATACGGTGGTACCTTGGTATTTAACTGAAATAGTCAGAGGCAGGAGTCGGCAACCAAGACTTTATTAGAAGTGAACACAACAAATGGAGATGAGGAACAGAGGCCATAACAAATGCCAGTATTTATATACTAATGCTGGCTGAGGTAACAACCAATCGGGTGATAGAGCTTTTGCCGCCCTTGCTCCCGACGAACAATCTAACCAATCACAACAACCTGGGCCTCCCATTATAACTAATCACTAAGCCTTACTTCGCTTAGTCTCCGGGCAGGACATAATACTAACTGCTTTAAAACTCGTTGAATTTGGTAAACATTTTATTTATTTATTTTAATTATTAATTGGATTTATATGCTGCCCCTCTCTGGGACTCGGGTGGCTTACAACATATAAAAGAAAACAATACAAATACAGTGATACCTCGTCTTATGAACTTAATTCGTTCCGTGACCAGGTTCGTAAGATGAAAAGTTCGTAAGACGAAGCAATTTTCCCCATAGGAATCAATGTAAAAGCAAATAATGCGTGCAATCCCATCCCAAAAGTCACCCTTTTTGCCTTGCGCCGCTGGGAATTCCCGCCTCCGGACTTCCGTTGCCAGCCGAAGCGCTGGGATTCTCCTGAGGCTCCCCTTGCTCCCAGTGAGGAGAGGCTCACAGAAATCCCAGTGCTTCGGCTGGCAACAGAAGTCTGGAGGCGGTGCATCCCAGCGGCGGTGGTTCGGGTTTGTAAGATGAAAATACAGTGTTCCCTCAATTTTTGCGGGGGATGCGTTCCGAGACCGCCCGCGAAAATCGAATTTCCGCAAAGTAGAGATGTGGAAGTAAATACACCATTTTTGGCTATAGACAGTATCACAACCCTTCCCTTAAACACTTTAAACCCCTAAATTACCATTTCCCATTCCCTTAACAATAATTTACTCACAATTATTACTGGTACTCACCATTGAATAAGACACTTAGTGATCCTGATATTTATAAACATAATTATTTATTAACAATAATTATTTTTTTTGTTATTTATTTGGAAAAATTATTAGTTTGGCGATGACGTATGACGTCAGGCGGGAAAAACCATAGTATAGAAAAAAACCCCACAAAGTATTTTTAAATTAATATTTTTTAAAAAACTGTGGTATAGGCTATTCGCAAAGTTCAAATCCACGAAAATTGAGGGAACACTGTAGTTCGGAAGAAGAGGCAAAAAAATCTTAAGCATCGGGTTCGTATCACGAAAAGTTCGTATGAAGAGGGGTTTGTAAGACGAGGTTTTACTGTATCCTAAATCCAATTAATTTAGACTAGCTAATCTAAAAACCCCTGTAACATTAATCATTCCCATTCAAACAACAAACATATATTGCATTTGTCGGCCAGAGGGCTGGAATTCCTAGAGAGGCCCCACGGAGGCTTCTCCCTGCCTTTTCTGGCCCCAAGCCTGGCGGTCCTTTGCCAGTACTCAAAGTTTGTTTGGCATTTAACGCACAAGCTAGAACTTGTCAATGTCGGCTGCCTTGCGATTCACTACATTATCACTACAGTATTATTTGTACTTATCGTTTTTGGTATTTATTGGGCCTCACGGAACCAATGAACAATGAGTACCGAGGTATCACCGTAAACCTCACAGTCTAGATCAGTGATGGCAAACATTTTTCTTTTTTAAAAAAAAAACCAAAGAGCGAGAGAGAGAGTTGAAGTTTTCCAGAACAGCAATTTTCAAATGTCATGGCTTTTGAAATGTAATTAATTTCACGAGATGTAAAATATGAAAACCAGTGAATTGCAGGTTAACACTCCCACCCACGCAGGCAAATATTTCACTAGATTTTTGAAAACACGTTAGCACCTTTCGCAACCGTTTTCAACGCTTAATCGCATCGCGTGTAACCGCTAAGTGAAAGTGAAAATTGTTTGCAGCAGCAACAACCCGGCCGCACTGAAGCAGCCACAGCTTCCCCAAATTTCAGTCCCTCGGGGAACATGGGTCCTCATATTTTTCACGTACTCTGCTCATTGAGCAACTTGGTTCAAAAAATGTTGCCCTATTACGGTGTACTATTTCACCCATTTAAAATCCTGACAATGAGAGTATTATAGCATTATAGCATTTAGACCCATATCACATCTCAGACATTAACACCCTTGAAAAAGTCCAAAGATACTTCACCAGAAGAGCCCTTCACTCCTCCACTCGAAACAGAATACCCTACGAGACTAGACTTTCAATCCTGGGCCTAGAAAGTTTAGAACTAAGACGCCTTAAACAAGATCTAAGTATTGCCCACAAGTTTCATATGCTGCAATGTCCTGCCTCTCGGCGACTACTTCAGCTTCAACCACAACAACACAAGAGCACACAACAGATTTAAACTTAATATTAACCGCTCCAAACTTGACTCTAAAAAATATGACTTCAGTAACCGAGTTGTCGAAGCGTGGGACTCATTACTGGACTCCATAGTGTCATCCCCAAACCCCCAACACTTTAACCTTAGATTATCTACAGTTGACCTATCCAGATTCCTAAGAGGTCAGTAAGGGGCGAGTACAAGTGCACTAGAGTGCCTTCCGTCCCCTGTCCTATTGCTCTCCTATATCTCCTATACCTTTCTTCTATTCCAATATCTCTTCTTCTACTCTTTCATTGATATGTTCTATTACTATATCTTCTTTTCTATTATTTCTTAGATATATTTTACTATGAGTATCTCCTCTGTAACCTTCATCATGTATTTTACTATGTGTATATAGATATATACCCACTAAAACCCTCATTGTGTATTGGACAAAATAAATAAATAAAAAATAAATAAAATACCTGTTCACAGCTCTCTCTAAGCGGTTTACAGAATCAGCATATTGCCACCAACAATCTGGGTATTCAATTTTACCCACCCTCGGAAGGATGGAAGGCCGAGTCAACCTTAGAAGATTGACGGTAGAAAAAGACCTCATGGTCCATCTAGTCTGCCCTTATACTATTTCCTGTATTTTATCTTAGGATGGATAGATGTTTATCCCAGGCATGTTTACATTCATTTACTGTGGATTTACCAAACATTTCTGCTGGACGTTTGTTCCAAGCATCTACTACTCTTTCAGTAAAATAATATTTTCTCACGTTGCTTCTGATCTTTCCCCCAGCTAACCTCGGATTGTGCCCCCGTGTTCTTGTGTTCACTTTCCTATTAAAACACTTCCCCCCTGAACCTTATTTAACCCTTTAGCATATTTAAATGTTTGCAACATATTTAAACATATTCATGTCCCCTCTTTCCCTTCTGTCCTCCAGACTATAGAGATTGCGTTCATTAAGTCTTTCCTGATAAGTTTTATGCTTAAGATCTTCTACCCTTCTACCATTTTTGTAGCCCGTCTTTGGACCCGTTAAATTTTATCCATATCTTTTTGTAGGTGAGGTCTCCAGAACTGAACACAGTATTCCAAATGTGGTTTCACCAGCGCTCTATACAGCGGGATCACAGTCTCCCTCTTCCTGCTTGTTATACCTCTAGCTATGCAGCCAAGCATTCTACTCGCTTTCCCTACCGCCTGACCGCGCTGTTCTCCCATTTTGAGACTGTCAGAAATCACTACCCCTAAACCTTGAGCCTGGTGAGATTCGATCTGCCAAACTGCTGGCAGCTGGTGATCAGCAGAAGTAGCCTGCACTCTAACCACTCCGCCACAATGGCTCTTAGAGTACATACACTACAATACATTAGCAGTACATAGTTTATTTTGGAGGAAAAACTAGTTTTCCTGCTCTACAATAGCAATAGCACTAAAACTTATATACCAGTCCATACCCTGTTTCCACGAAAATAAGACACCTCTGAAAGTAAGACGTAGGAGAGGTTTCCTAGAATTGCCTAAAATAATAATAATAATAATAATAATAAGAAGAAGAAGAAGAAGAAGAAGAAGTAGAAGAAGAAGAAGAAGTAGAAGAAGAAGAAGAAGTTCGAATCTCTGGAGGGAGTTGATTCCAGAGGGCCCGGGCCACCACAGAGAAGGCTCTTCCCCTGGGTCCCGCCAACCGACATTGTTTAGTCGAAGGGACCCGGAGAAGGCCAACTCTGTGGGACCTAATCGGCCACTGGGATTCGTGCGGCACAAGGCGGTCTCATAGGTATTCTGGTCCGATGCCATGTAGGGCTTTATAGGTCATTACCAACACTTTGAATTGTGACTGTAAACTGATCGGCAGCCAGTGCAGGCCGCGTAGTGTTGATGAAACATGGGCATATCTAGGGAAGCCCATGATTGCTCTCGCGGCCGCATTCTGCACGATCTGGAGTTTCTGAGCACTTTTCAAAGGTAGCCCCATGTAGAGAGCGTATCCCCCAAAGGTAAGATGTAGGAGACGTATACCGTAGTTTTAAATACGGTAGGGGGCAGTGCTCCCTCTAATATCCTGTTCCAAATAACCATAGGCATAGGAATCTGTATAATCTGTTAGAATAATTTTATTGTGTATATTTTATAATTTAATAATGATACACTAAACTAGTGTAATTGGTGGCATTGATGGTGATTGATATATATTGCTTCCATTTATTAAATTTTTGATTGATAGACATAAAAGTTCCAATTTACCATATTTAAAGCTTATTATAAATTAATTGTTTAGTGGAAGGCTTAATTCTTCTTCATTAAAAAAAATAAGACATCCCCTGAAAATAAGACGTAGCACATCTTTGGGAGCCAAAATTGATATAAATTGCTGTCTTATTTTCGGGGAAACAGGGTAGCTCTTTTCAACACTCTCTAAGGCAGGGCTGTCAAACTCCTGGCCCGTGGGCCACGCCCATGCCTGGTTTACCGAAGGGGGGGAAAGTCCCGATATGTGATGCCATCATGATGCCGTGAGTCTGACACCCCTGCTCTAAGCAGTTTACAGAGTCAACATATTGCCACCAATTATCCTCATTTTACCAACCTTGGAAAGCTGGTTAGGATTGAACTGCTGGTAGAGGGCAGAGTTTGCCTGCAATGCTGCGTTTCTAACTACTGCGCCACCTGGTGGCACAGTGGTTAGAATTCGTGATGGTGTACAACACAGGGTGTCATCAAAACACTGGCTGTGTCTTTCTCAATATTCTCTAGCCAAGTTAAAATATGGGCCTTCTAATGTATTATTGTTTCATTCTATTGTAAGCTGCCTTGAGTCACTTTGGGATTGGGCAGCATATAAATCAAATAAATTAAATTAAATTTCTTTTTTTCCAGAAAGGCAGGATATGTTGGCTGATCTTGACGAGAAGAACCTGCTATGACCTTTCCCCATTCTTACCCAAAAGCATAGACATCCGCAGCTTTGGAGAAGGGCAGCTTATCTTCGCCTTTCCCGGGAGCCATCTCGCGGACAATCTCGGGAGCCAGGTAGCACAGCCAATCGTGGGGCAGCTTCAGTTCATTGTCACGCCTGATGTCAGAAAACAAAGAAGAAGTTGAAAACAGGGGTGGGCTGCAGGCAGGGTCGGATGAATTCAAGTGGACCTGAACCAAATCATCTATTTGGTTCAGGTCCACTTGATCTTTCTTTCTTTCTTTCTTTCTTTCTTTCTTTCTTTCTTTCTTTCTTTCTTTCTCTCTTTCTCTCTCTTTCTCTTTCTTTCTTTCTCTTTCTTTCTTTGTTTCTTTCTCTCTCTCTCTCTTTCTTTCTCTTTCTTTCTCTCTCTCTCTTTCTTTCTTTCTTTCTCTCTCTTTCTTTCTTTCTCTCTCTTTCTTTCTTTCTCTCTCTCTCTTTATTTCTTTCTTTCTCTTTCTTTCTTTCTCTTTCTCTCTCTCTCTTTCTTTCTTTCTTTCTTTCTCTCTCTCTCTCTCTCTTTCTTTCTTTCTTTCGTATGCCGCCCCTCTCCATAGACTTGGATTGATTGATTGATTAAACAGATTTTTTTTGCCCTTCAATTAGATTAATAATCTAATCTAATCTAAATTTGGAGATTCTACAGAATTACTTCTTTTAGAGAGGCTGATTGGAAAAAAAGCCAAGGCAAGTTTGAACAATAGAAAAGACTGAGTTGTAGGGGATCTTGCAGGTCATTTAGTCCAATCCCCTACTTAGGCAATAGTCCCTACATCATTTCGGACAAATGGCAGTCCAATCTCCCCTTGAAAGTCTCAAGGGTTGGAGCGTTCACAACAGTGAAGGGCTACCAAAATTTTTACTACCACATTGTGGGCGTGGCTTATGCAGGATTTGTATGCTGCCCCTCTCCGTAGACTCGGGGCAGCTCACAACAGCAATAAAACAATTCATGACAAATCTAATAATTTAAAAACATTTTTTAAAAACCCGTTATTAAGCAGACATACACACAGACATACCATACATAAATTGTATAGGCCCGGGGGAGATATCTCAATTCCCCCATGCCTGGCGACAAAAGTGGGTTTTAAGGAGTTTACAAAAGGCAAGGAGCTGGTTCCAGAGAGTCGGGGCTGCCACAGAGAAGGCTCTTCCCCTGGGACCCGCCAAATGACATTGTTTAGTCAACGGGACCCAGAGAAGGCCAATTGGGTGTTCTGGGGTGGAGCTCCATTTTCTATTCCCCACTGCGTTCCCCCCTGTCTGGGCAGCAGCCCACCCCTGGTTCACAATCGCTGCAGGCAAGATGTTCCACTGGTTGTTCGCTCTCACCGTCAGAACGTTTTTCCTTATTTCCAGATTGAATTTCTCCTTGGTCAGCTTCCATCCGTTATTCCTTGTCTGGCCTTCTGGTGCTTTGGAAAACAGCCTGACCCCCTCCTCTCTGTGGCAGCCCCTCAAATATTGGAACACTGTTATCATGTCACCCCTGGTATTTCTCTTCGCGAGACAGGCCATGTTCAGTTCCTACAACCGCCCTTTGAACCTGACAGCTAACAGAAACTAACCAGAAGTACAATTGCGGGAGACCTACCTTCCTTCTTGAACCACTCCAGAAATCCCAAACAGACCAAAGTCAGTGATCACGACTTTTCCATTTTCATAGAAAATGTTCTTGGATTTGAGATCTTTGTGCACGATCCCTTTTGCATGAAGGTAACCCATGCCCTATGAGAAAAAATAATCACATATACGTGTAATGAATAGGGGGAAAGAATGTTTAAACAGAAAAATTCAGTGATACCTTGTCTTACAAACTTAATTGGTTCCGGGACGAGGTTTGTAAAGTGAAAAGTTTGTAAGACGAAACAATGTTTCCCATAGTAATCAATGGAAAAGCGATTAATGCGTGCAAGCCCAAAACCCATTCCTTTTGCCAGCCGAAGCGCTCATTTTTGCGCTGCTGGGATTCTCCTGAGGCTCTCCTCCATGGGAAACCCCACCTCCGGGCTTCGGTGTTTTTGTGATGCTGCGATTTCGCTGAGGCTCCCCTCGCTGGGAAACCCCACCTCCGGACTTCCGTTGCCAGTGAAGCACCCGTTTTTGCACTGCTGGGATTCCCCTGCAGCATCGCAAAAACACGGAAGTCCGGAGGTGGGGTTTCCCATAGAGGGGAGCCTCAGGGGAATCCCAGCAGCGCAAAAACAGGCGCTTCGCTGGCAACAGAATTCTGGAGGCGGGGCATCCCAGTGGCGGCGGCTTGGGTTTGTAAGGTGAAAACAGTTTGGAAGAAGAGGCAAAGAAATCTTAAACCCCGGGTTTGTATCTCGAAAAGTTTGTATGACGAGGGTTTTTTAAAACGAGGTATCACTGTACTCCATCATTTAGATCCGGCCACAAAAGGTATGCATGATTTTATCGATGGATTTTAAACTGTCTTCTTAAATTGTTCTTTTAGATGTTGTTGTTTTTTTATTGTAAGCTGCCCAGAATCCTCTGGGAGTTGGGTGGCATGTAAATTAAGTAAGTAAGTAAGTAAAAATACAGTGGTACCTCTACCTACAAACGCCTCTACTTATGAACCTGTGCGGCCTCTCTAGCAACCTCCTGGAAGGAAACAGGGCCGGTCACAAAGATTTTTTATGTAAAGTATGAAAAGTGTTGGTCCTAAAACACTGCCTAGAGGGACACCACTGTTGACAGGAGCAGGATTAGATATGGCACTTCCTATTTTGACCATTTGCTGTCTGTTAGACAGAAGCACTGTTATCCAATCATGTAGTGGTCCAGAGATGCCCTAGGATTTTAGTTTCAGAAGAAGTTTGTCATGAACTACTGAGTCAAAGGCTTTATAAAAGTCTGTGTAGATTGCATCTATTGATTTGCCCTGATCAAGTTGAGTGGTCCATATGTTGTTGCAATGTAAGAGTTTCAGATTACAGGATATTTTTTTTTCTGAAATCAAATTGTTTGTTGGAAAGTAGATTACTAGTTTCAAGGTGGAGTGTGGCGGATTGGTTTATGATTGATTCCTTGACTTTGCAAGTGACACAATCCAAAGAGATTGATCTGTAATTTTCAATGTTACTTGGATCACCTTTTCTGAAGCTAGGGATGACCGCGGCTAGTGACCATAGTTTAGGTAAGGAGCTAGTTCTGAAAGTCTTTTTTTAAAAATTTTGCTCAGAAGATTAAATAAAATCCAAAGACTCTTTTACAGCTAGAGTCCAGCGCTGTAAAATTGCTCTCCCCCACCAGAATGAAGCCTAGGAAGAGCAGCTGCCTTGTTCGGAAGACATTCAATACAAATCCCTCTGCAAAGTCCTTCTTACCTTAATAATCTCCTGAGCTATCTGCCTGGTCTTGTTGATGTCCAGAGGAGTTTTGGGATCCCTGACCACTGAGTGTAGCGTCCTTCCTTTGCAGAAACTAAGGAACAGAAACAGACAAATACATTAGCAAGAAAGCTTAACAACAATTGGCGTCTACTGTAGAAGCAGTACAGGTAGTCCTTGACTTATGACCACAGTTAGGATTGGAATTTCGGTCTCTTAGTGATATGATTAAATCAGCAACCACATGACTGTACCTG